>NW_019154496.1:2711-5605 GCF_002288905.1 Enhydra lutris kenyoni | reverse complement strand
AAAACAGATGACAAGCACCACACACATTTGAATATGATATGCTGGATAGTGATCATAAGAGAGTAAGAATCTATATCCAGGAATTTAGAGTTACCCTGGCTGGTTCAGTCAGTTGAACATGTGACTCTTGATCTCAGTGTCATTCAGTTCAAGGCCTGAACTGGGTGTAAAGCTTACTTTTAAAAAAGAAAATGTGTTTATGCTTTTATACCAAGAAGAAGAAGAAGAAGAAGAAGAAGAAGAAGGAGTAAATGAATAAGGAGAAGGAGGAGAAGAAGAAGAAGAAGGAGAAGAAAGAGGAGGAGGAGAAAATTTTAATGTTTTCATATTTCATATTCATAAATTTTCATTTATGATTTTCATAAATTTAAAGAAGGTTTTAGTTGGTCTGACTGAACCTGCCAGTTGCCCTTGGGGAATAAGGAAAGAGGCATGCTTCACAGAGGTTTTTTGATTTGCCTTTGAGATGCTTTGAGCGTCCACAGTTCTTAGCCTTGAGGGAAGAGGAGGAGCAGAGGTGTATGAATTTAACAATGGTTAGCACTCCTTCTCAACAATGTCTAAGGAACCAGATAGTTTTAAATAATGCATAAATAAACTTTAAGCTGTTAACTTCACTTTATGTTTAAAATATCTTTGAAAGATATAAATCATGAAAGTTATAAGGGACTATTATTTACCATTGATCTATGAACTACATAAGGGCTAGGACTTTTTCATATATATCTCTACCTACAGAGCTAGCACCCGTATAGTGCACTGCACTGAAATGGCATTTCGTATTTGTGGAACTTAATTAAGGATCTGTTTATCCTTTAGTGACCCTGTTTACTTATGCCTTTACCAATCACTTTGTAAAAATAATTTCACGGATATTCTTAGACTAATAAAATTATAACCCAGAGTGTTATTTCAAATATATTAACAGATTACAGGAGGAGGCTGACATAATATTGTCTCCAGTCTTTCTTAAATAGAAATTTTAAGAAATATTTCTCAAAATTAAAAAAAATAGACAAGATAGTGACTTGCTGGCCTGGCAGCATAGTTGAGTCTATCCAGTAAGTACATCTTTAAGGATTTCTTCACAAAGCAGCATAACTAAATAAGAAAAAAATAAAACGAGTATTACTGCAGTTAGGAAATACTTATAAGGTCAAAATGACATATAGTTTCTGTAGTTATAATGTTGCTATCACTCAGTAAGTGGCTGAAGACATTAGAAATAATGTGAGAAAGGAATCCATCAAAATCCTTGAGGAGAACACAGGCAGCAACCTCTTCGACCTCAGGCGCAGCAACTACTTCCTAGAAACATTGCCAAAATCAAGGGAAGCAAGGTCGAAAATGAACTATTGGGACTTCATCAAGATCAAAATCTTTTCCATGGCAAAGGAAACAGTCAACAAAACCAAAAGACAACTCACAGAATGGGAGAAGATATTTGCAAATGACATTTCAGATAAAAGGCTAGTATCCAAACATCTATAAAGAACACATCAAATTCAACACCCAAAGAACAAATAATCCAATCAAGAAATGGGCAGAGGACATGAACAGACATTTCTGCAAAGAAGAAGATGACATCCAGATGGCCAACAGACACATGAAAAAGTATGCCACATCACTTGGCATCAGGGAAATACAAATCCAAACCACAATGAGATACCACCTCACACCAGTCAGAATGGCTAAAATTAACAAGTCAGGAAACAACAGGTGCTGGCGAGGATGCGGAGAAAGGGGAAAACCTTCCATACTGTTGGTGGGAATGCAAGCTGGTGCAACCACTCTGGAAAACAGCATGGAGGTTCCTCAAAAAGTTGAAAATAGAACTTCCCTACAACTCAGCATTCACACTACTGGGTATTTACTCTAAAGATACAAATGTAGTGATCCTAAGGGGCATGTGCACCTGAATGTTTATAGCAGCAATGTCCACAGTAGCCAAACTATGGAGAGAACCTAGATGTCCATCAACAGATGAAGGTATAAAGAAGATGTGAGATATATATATATATATAGGAATACTATGCAGTCATCAAAATAAATGAAATCTTGCCATTTGCAATGACGTGGATGGAACTAGAGGGTATTATTCTGAGTGAAATAAGTCAATCAGAGAAAGGTAATTATCATATCATCTCCCTGATAAGAGGAAGTTGAGAATCAAAGTGAGGGGTATGAGGGGTAGGGAAGGAAAAAATGAAACAAGATGGGATGTGGAGGGAGACAAACCATAAGAGACTCAATCTCACAAAACAAACTGAGGGGGGCCGGGGTTAGGGGAGTAGGGAGGGGGTAGTTGGTTATGGACATTGGGGAATATGTGTGCTATGGTGATTGCTGTGAAGTGTGTAAACCTGGCGATTTACAAACCTGCACCCCTGGGGCTAATAATACATTATATATTAATAAAAATTTAAAAATTAAAAAAAGAAATTAGAAATAAAGCACAATATTATGCACTTTTAAAAAAATAACACAACAGAAAATGTTGCCAAGATACTGAGCTTTATCATCTCTAACACTTGTTCTCCTGGTTACTTTTGTTCTGTCTACACTACGTGACAAGGTTCGTTGCTATAGCTAAATCCAGTTTTCATTTTTTGTGCTGCTGCATGCTGCCGAGATGCACAAAGGCTAACCAGGCTGTCTCTTTTGGCAAAATTCCTCTATCAGTGTTCAGTCTATGCTTATTTCCCAGAGTGCTTTTTAAAAGTCTAAATGGCATCAAGAATGCTTAGTTTGTGCCTTATTTTTTCAGGCAAAAATCTTTTCTCACATATCTGGTAATTGTGTTATGTGGTAGAGAACTCCCCTTGTCACCTTTATGTATGATTTCTGTACAATATGTCATATACGATACTGGCTGGATATTGAAATTTTGCCTG
>NW_019154496.1:1416-2684 GCF_002288905.1 Enhydra lutris kenyoni | reverse complement strand
TAAGAGTTGATACTTAATGGATCTCATCTTCAAAAGACTTTATGATCCCATCTTCAAAAGACTATATCTTTGATCATGGGCTTAACAACTTGAATAAATTTAGTTTACATATTCAAAGAATCTGTAGCTTAAGGATGGACCCAGACAAGTAAGTTGCAATGTTTATTGCATTGGAATAAATGGAATAGTGGAATCTATAGGGAAGAAGGATAAATATATATACACATATATGTATATATGTATATATATGACATATAAATATACTCAGTGACATAAATATATGTCTATGTATTTAATTCAGTGATTATATATATATATGAATTGCTATATATATAATTGAGATGAAATTTCTATACTTTCAAAACTTTCTCTATTAAATTGCTTTTCTGTTTCAGAAAAATAGTAATGGATGCCTAAAAAATACAGTTTCAAACCTGGCATAATCAGGGTCTAAGATGCTTTGAAGAGAAATCCGCCAGTATTGAAGAAAGATGTTCAAGGCTTAGAGATAGGAATTAGCAAATGGCGTGTGGGGAAACAAACAAACAAACAACAACAACAAAAACAGCGAGTAATGATAATTCAGCTTTTAGCTGACATATTACTTTAATTCCCTTCTCCATGACTTTCTGTATTCCACCCTATCATTAGAAAACATTCATGATTCATCATCAGTGTCCATCATCTCTTTCAAGGCTCAAGACACATGTCCATCACTGTTTCATTAGATAACTAGAAATATCTTTTTCGGGTAGTCTATCCTAAATAATTCCATCCTAATTTTAAATCCGTACTTTTCTTTTTTTAAATCAACTGCTAAGATTCAAGGTTAGAAAAATCCAGATTCATATCCGTATTTGTGTGCCAAGGTGTGCTGCAGATGCCAACATTTAGTGCGTCTGTAAACTATGTCTCATATCAACTTCATAGAATTGTAAGGCTTAGACCAAGAAAGATAATGGTGTTGTGTGTCCTCAGATTGTATGCACACCTTTGAAGTATTATGACTGCTGTAATGTCATATTCAAACATCATAAAAAGGGGACCAAATGGTAATCATTGGAACTCTTAAGAGAATGGACATGTTTCACCAGAAATAATGAATATTTGATATATGTGGTCTCTTTATTCATGTATCTGAAAGATTTCACGTGAAAGAAGGGATAGAAATATTATTTATGTTTCCAAAAGGAAAGTGCTAAGATGAGTGTGGATGAGGCGATAATAGGTTCTCAGCTCAACATGAAAGAGAACTTTCTAATAATAAA
>NW_019154496.1:0-1249 GCF_002288905.1 Enhydra lutris kenyoni | reverse complement strand
CCAAGAAGCAGAGTGAGGGGTTCAGTGGATGGAAAATTACCAAGAGGGCACATCAAGAACAGGGGATTCTTAATAAACTTATGTCATAGGATCCTTATAGAGGACAGAGAGAGGGATTAGATATAAAGGGTGGGTATGTGGAATCTGATCAGCTACCAAGTGTTCTCTGTCAAGTAGACATCCATAAAGGGTGGGTTTCTTGATAAATTGACTTAGCAGAATTCTTGCTAAATTGGAGCTTATCAGAGATGGGCACAGGGACCTAGTTGAGAAGAGGGCTCAAAGGAGCTTAACTCAAGTCTGGTCAAAGAGAGTCTTTGTCAATAATAGTTACACCAATCATAGTAATAACATTATCTTTTAAACAAGCGATGACATTGAGGCTTCTGGAGGTTAAACTTCCCAAGGTCACTCACCCAGTGAGCTATAATTCAAACTCAGAGTGCAAGAACCTAGAGCTCCAACAGTCAACCACGGAGTTCTTCCACCTGTATCTTAGAATAATCTGCTTTATAAGATGAAGAGCTTCTTCTCAGAGTTAGTCTTCAGCTGTAGATTACTGAACCAATGATGCTAAAGAAGAATTCCTGCACTAGACAGAAGAAGTCATTGCTGGGGTCTGTTCTAACTTTAAGTGCTCATGGTCTTATGATTGGGGTGATTGCTTTCATTTTTAATCTGGACTAGAAGGAATCTCAAATTAGTCTAACATTTCTCCATATCCTTGCCAACACTTGTTATTTGTCGTCTTTAAAAAAAATAACAGCCTTTCTATTAAATGTAAGGTAATATCTTGTTGTAGAGAACACAGTGACTATAGTTAATAATTATTGTAACTATAGTTAACAATGCATTAACATTTAAGAAAAAATGTGTAACTATATGTGGTAATGTATGTTGACTTGTTTTATTGTGAGGATCACTTCACAGTATGTTGTACATATGAAACTAGTCAAATGTTATATATCAGTCATTTCTATCTCAATAAAATAATAAATGCGTATATACGAGCCTACAAAAAACTAACATAACACCATCATTTTATTTTTTAAATGTCTATTTTTTTCTTGTGGAAAGTATTTTAATTTTCACAGAATTTTCTTTATTTAATTTCACAGAATTTAAATTTCACAGTAATTTTCTACTTTTCACAATAATTTTCACAGAAATGACAAGATTTTTTTTTCTTTCTGAATGCACAGTGTATTACACAGTTGTAGAGATGAAAATTTTATGGTATCAACCTGCA
>NW_019154495.1:12375-21580 GCF_002288905.1 Enhydra lutris kenyoni | reverse complement strand
ACAGAAGATCAAGTCAGTACCAATAAATCGCTAAGTCCAATGGAATAGCAAATACAAACAAAATTACCACCGTTTTTGGGATATTGGCGATCTTAGAGGCCAAAAGGTTGGGTCAAGTTGGATGGTTCAGAAGACACATAGTTTTTCCATGTATTTCATGGAGAAAGTGTATGAGAGACAAACACTACAGTAAAACCCATGTGACCTAAGGAGCAAAACCACTGTTGGTGGATGACCTCAAACCACAGGGAAGAAGCCTGACTCTACCTCCCCAGACCTCTGTGTTCCTGGTTGTTGAACAGACAGAAGGAGTCACCCGGGGCCCCTGGAACAGGGAGGGAGAATCTGGCCCCACAGTCCTCTAGACGAGGCCTGGGGAGAATCCTGGAGGGACAGAATGTAGCACTGGTTCATAGTCTAAAAAGTAAACGTTTATTAAGAAAATGGAAAAAACGAGTTGACAGTTGAACCTCTGGAGGAGAACAGGACCAGTTTCCATTCTTCCAATTCCTACTCTTTGCCTGGAAAATTACTTCACCTCTTTTACCCTCCGTGTCCTTCTCTGTGATGTGGGGACAGCAGGCTTCATTCTTCAGGGCATGGATGCCAAGATTCATCGAGATCCATCATATAAAACCACGAAGGTAGTTTAAACTGACTGTTATTCCTATCACTATCATCATTTTTTCTGAACTTATTTTTCTAAACATTATGCTAAATAAGCTTTATATTTACTTTCTAAAAAAGATTTTATTATTTGAGAGACAGCGAGCACAAGTCATGGGCGGACACAGAGGGAGAGGGAGAAGCAGGCTCCTTGCTGAGCAGGGAGACGGATGAGGGGCTCGATCCCAGGACCCTGAGATCATGATGCGAGTTAAAGGCAGATGCTTAACTGACTGAGCCACCCAGGTGCTCAGTCACCATTTTCACTATCATTTTCACTATTACTGTAGATAGAGTTCTGTGGGCATTCATTATATGGTGGAGATTAACTCTGTTGATATTATTTATGTCGCTACTACAGGCACAGAACCTTGTAGACAGTAGGTGCTCAGCACACAGGGAATCAATGAATGCACGCTCTGGAGCTTGGCTGCTCAGGTTCCCATTCCGTCTCCATGACTTTAGAGCTTTGTTTAATCTCCTTATGCTTGTTTCTGTCTCTGTAAAAGAGGGTCTCAGCGTCCTTAATTAATGGGGTTGCTGTGAGCAGAAATAAGCCAGCCGGCACACCCCCACACACGGGTGAGGCCACACTGCCCTCTGCTGACCACATGGTGTAGATGCACATGTACATCCCCTGGGCCTCCTTCCACCCTAGGTCCAAGGCATCCCGTACCTGCCTAAATGCCCACAGACAGACAGAAGGACCTCTGGGTCCTCCTTACCTCCCTTCAGATAGGGTCCGGGCTGCTCCCCACAGCTGATTCAGCCAGCACAGGATGTTCGCTCAGGGCGTTCTCCACCTCCGTGGGCCCGATGCGGTTCCTGCAGGATCAATGGCTCTTGCTTGGTTTCTGAGCAGCTGCCCAGGCCAGGAGACCCAGGTCCTCAGGTCTCGTGTTTTGGAGGGTCACATGTACCTCTGGCCTGCACGAAAACTGTCGCAGGGAGCCAGATACCTGGGACCTGGCTCTGTCACGGGCCCCAAACGTGAAGAATGCGCACTCTGTGCTGAGAAATACAACACTCGCATGCTCCCCAGAGTTTCTCACTCCACTGCCTCTGCTCAGGGAGAAGGGTGAATATTTAGCCCTCCCCAAGCTCTGGGGCTTGGCTCTAGCAGCTTCCCTCGGCCTGAAACCTAATGGAACTCTCAACCTTTATCTTAAATATTGATGCAAATTCTGCATACTCTTCCCCATTCGATTAGCACGTTTCCATCTGAACCCTGCATTTAGCCCATCCATGTGTGAGCCTTTCAGGGACTCTTACGGTGTCCACCTGCACTATTGGTCGGAGGGAGGATCTTGCCACACTTGCCAGCCAGTCCCGGAAAGTGGTTGCAGGACCATGGGAGGGTTCACGTGGTTTAGAGCAGAACTCTGACACCAAGACACTGCTCTCATCCAGGAAAGAGGATGCAGGACATGCCTTTAGAATTTTCATAGGAAGTGCACTGAATCTATAGATTGTTTTGGGTAGTGTGGGCATTTTAACCATGGTAATTCTTCCAATCCATGAGCATGGAATATGTTTCCATTTGTTTGGGTCTTCTTCGATTTCTTTTAGCAGTGTCTGGTAGTTTTCAGTATACAGGTCTTTTACCTCCTTGGTTAATTAGATTCCTAGGTATTTTATTCTTTTTGATCCAATTATAAATGGGATTGTTTTCTTACTTTCTCTTTCTGATAGTTCACTTGCCTTTAGCTCTAACTGGTCTCCAGGTTTACCTTTACCTCTCTTGCCATCAGTAACCATTATTCTGACTTCTAAAACCAGAGATCAATTTTGCCCGCTCACTTATACAAATGGAGTCATACAGTCTGTACGTCTTTGTGTCTGACTTCTTTCTCTCCAAATAATGCCTGTGAGATTTATACATGTCATTGTCTGTATCTGTACCAAGAGTTCATTCTTCATCGTTATGTAGAATCCCATTCTATGAACATACCTAAAATGTACTTCACTCTACTTTTGGTGAGAGAATGGAATTGTTTCCAATCTGGGATAACATGAATGAAGTTGCTATAAATATTATTGTACATGTCTGTTGCTGAATACTTGCAGAGATTTTATGATTGATATATAGCTAGGAGTAGAGATGTGGAATCGTAAGGTGTACATAGTTTAAGTTTGATTAAGTTATTACCACACAGTTTTGTAATTCCTAACGTATACTCCTACCACAGTGGAAGCTGAATAAAAGTTGAATAAAAGTTCTGACTGCATAATTATGCTGAGCAAAATAAGTCAGAGAAAGACAAATATCACATGATTTCACTCATGTGAAATCATTGATGAGCACTGGATTTTGAACTGTGTGCTGAATCACTAAATCCTACACTTAAAACTAATATTATACTGTATGTTAACTAACCAGGATTTAAAATAAAATAAAATAAAATAAAAAGTTCTTTTCGCTCCATACCCTCAACAACACTTGTTATTATGAATCTTTCAAACTTTAGTTACCCCTATAAGCATGCAGTATTATTTCATCAGAGTTTTCGAATAATTTTAACAGCCATGTATTAGTTCCTTCTGTCAAGATGATAAAGTTTTTTAGTTTACTAATCTTTAATTGTTGGAGGCTTGTTTTGTTTTCTTTTTAATTCTGTACTTTACAAAACACCTGGATGATCACCCTTTACTATAAAATTTTTGTGTGCCAATACCAGAAACTAAAAGAGAGTTATCACTACAGATCTTACACACTTAAAAAAGTTAGGGGCACCTGGTGGCTCATTTGATTAAGTGTTTGCCTCAGCAGTTTTGGCTTAGGTCATGATCTCAGGGTCATGGAATCGAGCCCCATATTGGGCTCTGTGCTCAGGAAGGAACCTGCTTGAGATTCTCTCTCTCCCTCTACCCCTGTACCAATCTCTCACAATCTCTCTCTAACATACATAAATCAATCTTCTTTAAAAAGATACCATAAAAAAGATAACAAGACAATACTATGAGCAGTTTTATGTCAACAGATTCAACAATGTAGATGAAATGGAAAGATGCCTTGAAAAATATACCTTAGTGGTGCCCGGGTGGCTCAGTGGGTTAAGCCTCTGCCTTTGGCTTTGGTCATGCTTTCAGGGTCCTGGGATTGAGCCCAGATCGGGCTCCCTGCTTCCCCCTCCTCCTCTGCCTGCCTGTCGACTTGTGATCTCTCTCTCTATCTCTCTCTGTGTGTCAAATAAATAAGTAAAATCTCTAAGAAAATATATAACAACACAAAATAAAACAAACATCTGAATGACTCAATATCGATTTTAATAATTGAAATAATTATTAACAACTTTACTGGAAAGAAAGTCTGAGATCCAAGTATTTTACTGGCAAATCCTATCAAACATTTATGGAAGAAATAACACGAAAATTACAAAAACCCTTTCAGACAGTAAATGAGTATGTAACACTGGATGTTACGAGGTTTTAAGCCTTTGCCAGTGTGAAGAAAAGTGAAAAATCTTTCACTTTAATCTTATTTGTCCTTTGATTACTAGTAAGATTGGATTGTTTCTTTTTAAAGATTTTTTTTTTTTTTTTTTTTTTTACAGAGAGAGACAGTGAGAGAGGGAACACAAGCAGGGGCAGTGGGAAAGAGAGAAGCAGGCTTCCCACTGAGCAGGGAGCCTGACGCTGGGCGTGATCCCAGGACCCTGGGACCATGACCTGAGCCAAAGGGAGATGCTTAACAACTGAACCACCCAGGCGCCCTGAAGTGTTTCTTTAAAAAAAAAAAAAAAAGTCTTTATTTGAGAGAGAGAGAGATATCACAAGTAGGCAGAGAGGCTGGCAGAGAGAGAGTGAGTGGGGGAAGCAGGCTCCCTGCTGAGCAAAGAGCCTGATGTGGGTCTCGATCCCAGGATTCTGAGATCATCACCAAGGCTGAAGGCAGAGGCTTAACCCACTGAGCCTCCCAGGTGCCCCAGATTGAAGTTTTTTGTATATTTACTGTCCTTTTCCCATTTTAAAATCTGAATGTCTTTTTCTGACTGTTTTTTTTTAAGGTTTATTTATTTATTTCAGAGAGAGAGAGAGAGAACACGAGTTTGGAGGGGAAGGCAGAGGAAGAGAAAGAGACAGAGAAGAGAGAATCTCAAGCAGGCTCCCCACTGCACGCAGAGCCTGGCACTGACATGGGGCTCAGTCTGACAACTAAAAGATCATGACCTGAGCCAAAATCAATCAAGGGTTGGACACCTAACTGAGTGAGACTGAGCAGAGGGTGGTGTGCTCATTATGAAAGTAAAAGTCCTCAGTTCGCAGTCCCTCTACCTCCACGCTATGGTCTAAAATACCTGCGTGTCATTAGAGCGCTTTTGACCTAAGGTATCATTCAAAGACCAGAAGTATGGGAGATGGATCACGAATCCAGTCATCCTCATTTACTAGATTTTCAGTAGCACACTAAGGCACAAGGAGACAAGGTAGTTTGGTTTGGATGGAGAAAGGAGACAGGTCGTGAAAACCGGAATATAAAAACCATGAAACTGGGGTGCCTGGATGGCTCAGTGGGTTAAGCCTCTGCCTTCGGCTCAGGTCACGGTCTCAGGGTCCTGGGATCGAGCCCCGCATCGGGCTCTCTGCTCAGCAGGAAGCCTGCTTCCCCCTTTCTCTCTGCCTGCCTCTCTGCCTACTTGTGGTCTCGGTCTGTCAAATAAATAAATAAAATCTTAAAAAAAAACCATGAAACTCCACAGTCCTGAAGGAGGCTCTATGAAGCCTGATAAGTGGAGTTAAAGAAGCAAAACAAGCCCTTCTGGCAAAATATTTCATTACACACCAGGGCCTATACCATATTTGTCTGGGGGATAATCTGTTCAGGGAACCAGGAAAGTAATAAGACAAAGAAAAGTGCAGTATTATAATTCTTCTCCAAGAGACTGAGAGTGTGTGGCTGGAAGTAATTTGGGATATTGCCTAAGAAACCCATAAAGGACACATGATTCATAGGAGGAAGTTGCTAACCACCTACCTGAGCAAAGCAGATCAGACCAACTGCAGGGCTTTGCTTCTGAGAGGGGCACGCGAGTTTGGGGCCAGAGGTGCTTTGCTTGGCACTCTGGGGATGAGGCTGCACACTGTCACCTATATCTTTCTTTTTCATCCTTCCCCATGCAGCAAACAGCTTTTCCTCCAAACAGATGTTGAACAAGTGTATAAAGGATGTTGGTTAAATTTTCGCTACGAAGAATATTGGGCTCCCCGAAGGGCTGCCCATCTCAGTCTCACCCTGGCTTCAGGAAGGCGGAGAGAAGAGAAGTGGAGAGATGCCGCACTTTTCCTGGTACTCACTTGAATCCTCAAGCTCTCCAGCTTGCTCCCTCCTCCCTTCCTGACAAAACAAAGAGAAAAAGAAGAAAAGGGTAAAAGTCGGAGGATGTATTTGGTTATAAAACACCAGAATTCCTTTCCCCTGCCTATAACGTAAGGGTGATAGAGCTCCAACATCTCCTATCCCCCATTCCAAAATCAGAGAAGCTCTGAAAAATAAAACTGCTTCTCATATCTCATTTGATGCAAAACTTGACCTATCAGCAAGTGAAACTCTCTGTAGCCTTTCTCTAATCAGTAGGCATATTCATATATTTCAGTGCAGAAATATTTCTTGGTATGATTTCAAGATGCAGCTCCACGGTTTTATGTACCATATCACCTTTATAAAAGCTGAGAAACAATGAATTCTAAACGCATTAGCCCTATGGCTTTCAGGTAAGAAATAATACTGAAAGATATGTCATAAGCGATAAGTGAGAAAATGTTCACAAAGCACCCAGAACAGTGCCTGACACCCAAGAAACAGGAATTCCATTTTTTTCTGCCCATGTTTGGCTTGTTTGGAGAAGGAGCCCTTCTTCAGAAATTCGCTCCAGGCTGCCTAACGGGGATCACATATTACCAATGAGGTACTGAGTGAAAATATTTGCAACTTCTACAACAGACAGAGAGCTAGTATCTCTAACATATCCAGAATTCTTAAAGAAGAAAAAGACCAAACTTGGTAGGAAAATAGGAAAAATACATGAATAGACAGTTTACAGGAAATGATAAGCAAATGTTCCTTAAACATTAAAAAAAAAAAAAACCCACAGAGGGTTACAAAAGGGAAGGGATGGGGTGATGGGGTAATCGGGTGATGGGTCCTGAGGAGGGCAGGTGTGGTGATGAACACTGGGTGTTACACGCAACTAATGAATCGTTGACCACTACATCAGAAACTAATGATGGAGTGTATGTTGGTTAATGGGACATAATAAATAATAATAATATGATAATAATAATAAATAGGCCACCCTTGGAAGACTTCTTGTTTTCTGCTCCCTTCAAACTAGGTCCCTGTTCCCTCTTCTGGGCGCTCTCTCCTTCCTTTCCAAACTCCTGACCGAGAGCCACTGGCTGAACAACGTAGAAAGCAAAGCAGGACCAAACGGCAACAACAATCAAATACACAACCAGAGGAGGAGGTTCCAGCCCTCTCTCAGCAACTCAACGCAGTCTACAGAGCATCCACAAGAGACAGATCTTGATGGTAAACCATCTGAATCCCACAGCTGTCTCCATACATCTGTCCCCATCCATATCCACTGTGGAGGACACATGGATTTTAGGCACAGAGACCATTACAAAAATGCTCCCGATTTACTTTGGCCATAAGGGAAATTTCGATCTGTTTCAGAGGCATGAAATCACACAGAGCATGTTGTGGTAACATAATGCGCTAGAAATCACTGATAAAAAGCTAACCAGAAATTCCCATATGTTTAGAAATAGAGAAATACCTCTATCAATGAAATGGGAGTAAAGAAATAGAAAAGAAAAAGAGCTACATTGGAACTGAATGATATGAGCATGATACAATCGTAATCAAATATGTCTTTGGCTGAGAATATCCTGGAAATGTGGTGCGAGAACACTGTATGGTCTCAAAATCATGCCTAATAGGCTGAAACCTATAAATCCTATGTGGTGGTGGAGAACGCAAACCCATCGTGACACAGCCCTGCGGTCATTTCCTACCAATATCCCACGCCCCTCCTCTGACCCTGCACAGTCCCCCAGATGGACTGGCACCATGTGGTGGCCCCAAGAGGCTCCACCAAGCATGTCAAGCTGTCCTGTGACTCAGGAAGTTGGATGCAGTCCTGTAGACATGCTCTGACCAGTGAGATGTGTGAGGGAGTAAGACGTGCCACCTTGAGCAGAACACCTGGGACCGAGTCTGGCTCCCCCTCCGTCCATCTCATATAGCACCCGGCAGTTCCCTATGGTGGGTGCTCTTTTATCCTAGCCCCACGAAGACCGTGTGGACATGTGGCAGGTGCTAGAAACACACTTTCCTAATAGAAGCCGCTAAGGCACAGGGCTACAGGTTACTCACAGTAACATCTGGCCCTTCCTGCTGGCACACATCCTCCAGTCTTCTCTCCATGAGGCAGCACAGCCTTAAAGGCGAAGCATGAACTCTGTTGTCTGAGACACAGGGTTTGACTCCCACCTCTGCCCATTTCTGCATTCCAACCTCAGGCAATTTACTGTGAGTCTCTGAGCCTCCATTTCTACTCTATAAGGTGGATGGTTATACCATCTCAGGTTTGGGGGGTGATTAAGGAAATAATAATACACGTAAAGATTGAGTCAGCACCTGGCACACACAGTAAATGTCCAGTAAATTTTTGCTGTATACCTTTATGTTCGAGTGTAAACATTCCAAAAGTTCAGAAATGTATTATGACAAAAGAAGGACTTGTTCAGTTTTTGGCTTGTGTATCCTTTTGAACTGTGTTTTTCAACAAATGGTGTAATATTTACATTCATTGACAGTATTTTTCCTCTTAACAAGGTACTGTGCTCTTATTTTTTTTTTTAAAGATTTAGGCTGCACATGGCATCAAAAACAAATGAAGTAGATTAAAGTATATCATGTATTATAGGCTAGAATAAACACTTTGTTCACTTTAGTTATGTATCTATATATGTCTACATATATGTATATATGTCTACAATTTAAAATGTACTCCCAGAGAGTCTAAGATGGTGGAGAAATAGGAGACCTTAATTTCATCTGGTCGCAGGAATTCAGTTAGACAGGTATCAAATCACTCTGAACACCTGTGAACTCACCCGGAGATGTAAGAAAAGAGTAGCTGCAACTCTAGAAATATAAAAGCGACCTCCTTCTACAACGTAAGACATTAGGGGAAGTGAATTCACGTTGATATATGGGAAGATAAACTGCAGGGAGGTAACGGAAAATGATATAGTAGAGGACTGCAAAGTAAGGACTTTTAGAAGTTTGCTCTGATGAGGGACATTCCTGCTGAAAGGTACCCAGGTGGTGAAGCAGGGCAGAATCCTAGGTGGGACAGTGTCATCTTGGGATGCCCAGGGTCACAGAAATAACAGGGTTCCCGAGTGTGGCAGAGCTCCCAGGCATCGAAGCGGGGACTCTTGCTGGAATCATCAAGCCCAGGAGTGGACTCTCAGTTCCAGGTTGCCATATGCCGTGAACTGTGGCACAGTCAGGTGACTGCCTTCTGAG
>NW_019154495.1:9425-11669 GCF_002288905.1 Enhydra lutris kenyoni | reverse complement strand
CGCCCTCCCCTCTAAAGCCGTCAGTTTCTTTCTCAGTCTCTCATGGTTCATCTTCCCCTCTGATTTCCCCCAATTCACTCTTCCTTTCCTCTGCTGATGTCTTCCATGTTATTCCTTATGTTCCACAAGTAAGTGAAACCATATGATAATTGACTTTCTCTGCTTGACTGAGTTCATTCTGCATAATCTCCTCCAGTCCCATCCATGCTGATGTAAAAGTTGAGTGTTCATCCTTTCTGATGGCTGAGTGATATTCCATTGTATATTATGGACCACATCCTCTTTATCCATTCATGGTTCTGTCTTTCAATTTTAATTTTTTGTTCTCTTTCTTTTTTTCAACCAATTTATTTTATCAACAGTTCTTTAATCTTAACTTTCATTTTTGTACTTAACTTTCTTTTTTTTAAGATTTTATTTATTTATTTGACAGACAGAGATCACAAGTAGGCAGAGATGTAGGCAGAGAGAGAGAGGAGAAAGCAGGTTCTCTGCTGAGCAGAGATCCCGAGGTGGGACTCGATCCCAGGACCCTGGGATCATGACCTGAGCCGAAGGCAGATTCTTTAACCCACTGAGCCCCCCAGGCTCCCCCCTCCCCGTACTTAACTTTCTATCCTTCCATTATATTTAATTTTGTTTTTGTAAATATTCAAGTTTCTCTTTCTTTATAATTTTGGGGTGCAGTTTCTTCTAACAGACCAAAATACACCTAGAATCTAGGGTATGGCTCTCTTTCCTTTAACTGCCTAATAATACTATATTTTCTTCTTCTTCCTCTTTCACTTCTTGTTTTTGTATGTTAGGTTTTTTAGGGGTTTTTTGTTTTCTTGAAGTATTTTTAAATTTTCATCTTCACGGATACATTCTATCCTTTCAGTATATTTAATTTTATTTTTGTGTATATATGTGTGTACATATATATAAATATATATACATATATATGTATACATATAAATATATAGGTTACAAGGTTATATATATATGGAAATCTGGAAGTATTTTTCATAATATATATTATATAATACTATATATTGTATGTATTGTTTATATGTATTTCATATGTATATTTATGGAAGATTTTCCTTCTATACAATTTTGAGGTGGAGTTTTTTTCTAACAAACCAAAAAATACACTCAGGATATGTAGTGTATTGCTCTGTTTTCCCTACCTGTCCCATGATATTCTCTCTGTTCTGTTCACCTGGCTAAGTAACTTCCCTTTTTTTTCTCCTTTTTTTGTTTTTGGACTTTTAAGTTTCATTTATAGGTAATACAATGGCACTAACTTCCTATCTTTTCATAGTTACTCTGAATGTAAATGGAATAAATGGACAATCAAAAGGCATGGGGTTTAGGATTGGACGAAAAGGCCACGACCCATCCATATTTTATCTAAAGAGAATCATTTTAGACCCAAAGACACCTCCAGACTGAAAGTTAGGGGGCTTGGAAAAATATTTATCATGCTAATGGACATCAAAAGAAAATAGGATAGCAACCCTTATCAGACAAATTAGATTTTATGCGTTCCTGGGTGGCTCAGTGGGATAAAGCCTCTGCCTTCGGCTCAGGTCATGATCCGAGGGTCCTGCGATTGAGCCCACATTGGGCTGTCTGCTCGGCAGGGAGCCTGCCTCCATTTCTCTCTCCCTCTGCCTGCCTCTCTGTTTACTTGTGATCTCTGCCAAATAAATAAATAAAATCTTTTAAAAAATTAGATTTTATTTTTTTATTTCTTTTTAATTTTTATTTATTTATTTATTTATTTGACAGAGAGATCACAAGTAGGCAGAAAGGCAGGCAGAGAGAGAGGGGGAAGCAGGCTCCCCACCAAGCAGAGAGCCCGACGCGGGGCTCGATCCCAGGACCCTGAGATCATGACCTGAGCCGCAGGCAGAGGCTTAACCCACTGAGCCACCCAGGTGCCCCTAAAAAATTAGATTTTAAACCAAGACTGTCATAGGAGATGAAGAAGGCTACTATATCATACTTAAAGGCTCTATCAAAAAAGAAGATCTAACAATGATAAATATTTGTATTGCTAACACGGGAGCAGCCAATTACATAAGCCAATTACAACAAAATTTAAGAAACACAGCAACAAAAATACAATAGTAGTAGGGGAGTTGAACACCCCACTCACAGGAATGGACCTATCATCTAAGCAGAAGATCAACCAGGAAACAAGTGTTTTGAATGACACAGGGCGCCAGGTGCACTTCACATAGATATTCAGAACAT
>NW_019154495.1:8356-9375 GCF_002288905.1 Enhydra lutris kenyoni | reverse complement strand
AAGAGAATCATTTTAGACCCAAAGACACCTCCAGACTGAAAGTTAGGGGGCTTGGAAAAATATTTATCATGCTAATGGACATCAAAAGAAAATTGGGGTAGCAAACCTTAACAGACAAATTAGATTTTATGGGCGCCTGGGTGGCTCAGTGGGATAAAGCCTCTGCCTTCGGCTCAGGTCATGATCCCAGGGTCCTGCGATCCAGCCCACATTGGGCTGTCTGCTCGGCAGGGAGCCTGCCTCCATTTCTCTCTCCCTCTGCCTGCCTCTCTATTTGTGATCTCTGTCAAATAAATAAATAAAATCCTTTAAAAAATTAGATTTTATTTTTTTATTTTTTTATTTTATTATTTATTTATTTATTTATTTGACAGAGAGATCACAAGTAGGCAGAAAGGCAGGCAGAGAGAGAGGGGGAAGCAGGCTCCCCACCAAGCAGAGAGCCCGACGCGGGGCTCGATCCCAGGACCCTGAGATCATGACCTGATCCGAAGGCAGAGGCTTAACCCACTGAGCCACCCAGGTGCCCCTAAAAAATTAGATTTTAAACCAAGACTGTCATAGGAGATGAAGAAGGCTACTATATCATACTTAAAGGCTCTATCAAAAAAAGATCTAACAATGATAAATATTTGTCTTGCTAACACGGGAGCAGCCAATTACATAAGCCAATTACAACAAAGTTTAAGAAACACAGCAACAAAAATACAATTGTAGTAGGGGAGTTGAACACCCTACTCACAGGAATGGACCTATCATCTAAGCAGAAGATCAACCAGGAAACAAGTGTTTTGAATGACACAGGGCGCCAGGTGCACTTCACATAGATATTCAGAACATTCCACCCTAAAGCAAAAACAAAATAAAACAAAACAAAAATTTCTCTTGAGTACACATAGAACATGCTCCACAACAGATTACCTACTGGTTCGCAATCACATCTCAACCAGTACCAAAAGACTGGTATTATTCCTCATGTATCCTTAGACCCCAGTGCTGTGAATTTGGAACTCAATCAC
>NW_019154495.1:0-8306 GCF_002288905.1 Enhydra lutris kenyoni | reverse complement strand
TCCAGACTGAAAGTTAGGGGGCTTGGAAAAATATTTATCATGCTAATGGACATCAAAAGAAAATTGGGGTAGCAACCCTTATCAGACAAATTAGATTTTATGGGTGCCTGGGTGGCTCAGTGGGATAAAGCCTCTGCCTTCGGCTCAGGTCATGATCCCAGGGTCCTGCGATTGAGCCCACATTGGGCTGTCTGCTCGGCAGGGAGCCTGCCTCCATTTCTCTCTCCCTCTGCCTGCCTCTCTGTCTATTTGTGATCTCTGTCAAATAAATAAATAAAATCTTTAAAAAATTAGATTTTATTTTTTTATTTTTTTATTTTGTTATTTGACAGAGAGATCAAAAGCAGGCAGAAAGGCAGGCAGAGAGAGAGCGGGGGAAGCAGGCTCCCCACCAAGCAGAGAGCCCGACACAGGGCTTGATCCCAGGACCCTGAGATCATGACCTGAGCCGAAGGCAGAGGCGTAACCCACTGAGCCACCCAGGTGCCCCTAAAAAATTAGATTTTAAACCAAGACTGTCATAGGAGATGAAGAAGGCTACTATATCATACTTAAAGGCTCTATCAAAAAAGATCTAACAATGATAAATATTTGTATTGCTAACACGGGAGCAGCCAATTACATAAGCCAATTACAACAAAGTTTAAGAAATACAGCAACAAAAATACAATTGTAGTAGGGGAGTTGAACACCCCACTCATAGGAATGGACCTATCATCTAAGCAGAAGATCAACCAGGAAACAAGTGTTTTGAATGACACAGGGCGCCAGGTGCACTTCACATAGATATTCAGAACATTCCACCCTAAAGCAAAAACAAAATAAAACAAAACAAAAATTTCTCTTGAGTACACATAGAACAAGCTCCACGACAGATTACCTACTGGTTCACAATCACATCTCAACCAGTACCAAAAGACTGGTATTATTCCTCATGTATCTTTAGAACCAAGTGCTGTGAATTTGGAACTCAATCACGAAAGGAAATTTGGAAAGAACTCACATACATGGAGGCTGAAGAGCATCCTACTAAAGAATGAATGGGTCAACCAGGAAATTAAAGAAGAATTGAAAAAAATTCATGGAAACCAATGAAAATTAAAAAAACAATGGTTCAAAACCTTTGGCATGGCCTGAGAGGGAAGCATATAGTAATACAAGCCTTTCACAAGAAACAAGAAAAGTCTCAAATACACAACCTATCCTTACACCCAACGGAGCTGGAAAAAGAACAGCGAAAAAGCCGAAACGTGGCAGATGAAAAGAACTAATAAAGATCAGAGCATAAAAAAATGAAATAGAAAAACCAAAAGAACAGTAGAACAGATGAAAGAAACAAGGAGCTAGTTGCTTGAAAGAATCAATAAGATTGATAAACCCCTACCAGACTTATCAAAAAGAGAAAAGAAAGGAACTAAATAAATACAATCATGAATTGTATTTGACCAACAACAAAAAATACAAACACTAAAGAAACACAGACAATTATAAGAACATATAATGAGCAATTATACGTCAACAATTAGGCAATCTGGAAGAAATGGAGGCATTCCTAGAGATGTCTAAACTACCAAAACTGAAACAGGAAAAAAGCAGAAAACCTGAACACTTAATCAGCCAGGAAATTGAACCAATAATCACAAATCTCCCAACAAACACGAGTCCAGGACCAGATGGCTTCACAGAGGAATTCTACCTCAAGAGGAATTCTACCAAACATTTAATGAAAAACTTACACCTATTCTTCTGAAGCTGCTTCAAAAAACAGAAATGGGAGGAACACTTTCAAACTCTTTCTATGAGGCCAGCATTACCTGCTCCCCCAAAACAAAGACCCCAGCAAGAAGGAGAATTACAGACCAATATCCCCATGAACATGGATGCAAAAATTCTCACCAGAATACTAGCCAATAGGATCCAACAGTCCATTAAAAGGATTATTCACCACAACCAGGTGGTATTTATTACTGGGTTGCAAGGGTGGCACAACATCTGCAAATCAATCAATATGATATACTCCATAAATAAAAGAAAGGACAAGAACCATATGATCCACTCAACCAATGCAAAAAAAGCACTGACAAGTATAGCATCCTTTCTTGATTAAAAGTCTTTACAGTGTAGGGCTAGAAGGAACGTACCTCAATATCATAAAAGCCAAATAAGAAAAGACTACAGTGAATATCATTCTCAATGGGAAAAAACTGAGAGCTTTTCCCCTAAGGACAGGAACATGACAGAGATGTCCACTATCACCACAGCTGTTCAACACAGTACTAGAAGTCCTAGCCTCAGCAATCAGAGAAAAAAAGAAACAAAAGGCATCTGAATCAGCAAAGACAAAGTCAAACAATCACTCTCTGCAGATGACAAGATACTCTACGTGGAAAACCCAAAAGACTTCACTCCAATATTCTAGAACTCATACAGAAATTCAGCAATATGGCAGGATATAAAATCAATGCACAGTAATCAGCGGCACTTCTATATAATGTGAGAGAAGGAGAAATTAAGGAGTCGATCCCCTTTTCAATTGCACTCAAAACTGTAATATACCGAGGAATAAACCGAACCAAAGAGGCACAGGATCTCTCCTCAGAAAACTATAGAACACTCAGGAAGAAATTGAGGAAGACACAAATATGTGGAAAAACATTTTATACTCATGGATTACAAGAACGAATACTGTTCAAATATCTATGCTGCCTACAGCAATCCATATATTCACCACAATCCCTATGAAAATACCATCAACTCATCACAGAGCTGGAAGAAATAATCCTAAAATATGTACAGAGCCACAAAAGACCCTGAAAATCCAAAGGAATGTTGAAAAATAAAACCAAAGCTGGTGGCATCACAATTCCTGAATTCAAGTTGTCGTCAAGACAGTACGGTACTAGCACAAAAACAGATATACAGAGCAATGGAACAGAACAGAGAGCCCAGGAGTGGACCCTTACCTCTATGGTCAACCAATCTTTGACAAGGCAGCAAAGAATAGCCAATGGAAAAAAGGCAGTCTCTTCAACAAATGGTGTTGGAAAAATTGGACAGCCACATGCAAGAGAATGCAAGTGGACCATTTCCTTACACCATACTCAACATGGATGAAAGACCTAAGTGTAAGACAGGAATTTAGAGGAGAACACAGACAGGGACCTCCATGACCTCGGCTGCAACAACTCCTTGCTAGACATATCTCCAAAGGCAAGGGAAACAAAGGCAAAAATGAAGTACTGGGAATTCATCAAGATAAAAAACTTTTGCACAACACAGGAAATAGCTGACAATACCAAACAACCGACAGAATGGGAGAAGATTGTTGGAAATGATATCAGATTAAGGTCTGGTGTCCCAGATCTATAAAGAATTTCTCAAGCTCAACATCCAAAGAACAAATAATATAGTCAAGAAATGGGGAGAAGACATGAACAGACACTTCTCCTAAGAAGACGTACAAATGGCCAACAGGTACATGAATAATTGTTCCACATCACTCAGCATCAGGGAATAGAATTCAAAAGCACAATGAAATTAAAGAACAAAGGCATAATGAAATACCACCTCACATCAGCCAGAATGGCTAACATTAACAAGCCAGGACACAACAGATGTTGGTGAGGATGCAGTGAAAGAGGAATCCTCTTACAATGTTGGTGGAACGCAAGCTGGTACAGGCACTCTGGAAAACAGTCCAGAGGTTCCTCAAATAATTGCAAACAGAGCCACCCTACGACCCACCCATCACAGTACTGGGTATTTACCCTCAAGATACAAATGTGATGATCTGAAGGGGCACGTGCACCCAAATGTTTACAGCAGCAATGTCCACAATAACCAAATTGGGAAGAGCCCAGATGTCCATCAACAGATGAATGGATAAAGATGATATGGTGTGTGTGTGTGTGTGTGTGTGTGTATGTGCATGCTTGTGTACACATACATACATACCCACAATGGAATACCACTCAGGCATCAAAAAATGAAATCTTGCCATCAGCAATGACATGGATGGAATTAGAAGGTATTACTGTAAACAAAATAAGTCAGAGGAAGACAATTATCATATGATATCATACTATCATACTAGTGATAGTATGTGTATGTGGAATTTAAGGCACAAAACAGAGCATCATAGGGGAAGAGAGGGAGAAATAAAACCAGACAAAAGCAGTGAGGTACACAAACCGTAAGTACTCTTAATCATAGGAAATGAACTGAGAGCCGCTAGAGAGGAGGATGGTGGAAGGTTGCGGTAACTGGGTGATGGGCATTAAGGGGCACATGTGATGTAATGAGCGTTGTGTTTGATAAAAGACTGATATCACTGACCTCCACTTCTGAAACCTATAATATAGACTAACTGGAATTAAATTAAAACTAAAAACAAAAACAATGTACTGCCTACTATGACTAATGTTTTGAAAAGCATGTAGCAGTTCTTGATTTGAATTTCTTTTTCAAATTTTGAAAGATGACAAAAAGCCTTCAGGGGCACCTCAGTGACTCGGTTATTTAAGCATCCAGCTCTTGATTTTGGCTCAAGTCATCATCTTAGGATCATGACATCAAGCCCTGAGATAGGGCCCAGGCTCAACAGAGAGTGTTAAGTGAGCCTCTCTCTCCCCTCTCCTCTCTCTCTCCCCGACCCCATCTTTCTCAAAAACAAATAATTCTTTTTAAAAAAGATTACATATAAACTTCTTGGATATTTCTAGACACTTGTCTGTTTTTTTTTTTTTTTTCCTGTAGGTTGACATGCCAGCCATAGATTCCCATTGGTTTTCCGCCACAGGAAAGAAACTTTCTCTCTTTTGAGATGATATGCTACTATACAGGGCAAACACTAAAGACTCTACCAAGTAACTATTAGAGTGATTAATGAATTCAGTAAAGTTTCAGGATACAAAGTTAGTATACAGAGATCTTTTGCATTTCTATACACTCCTAATGAAAATGTAGAAAGAGGGGCGCCTGGGTGGCTCAGTGGGTTAAGCTGCTGCCTTCGGCTCAGGTCATGATCTCAGGGTCCTGGGATCGAGTCCCGCATCGGGCTCTCTGCTCGGCAGGGAGCCTGCTTCCCTCTCTCTCTCTCTGCATGCCTCTCTGTCTACTTGTGATCTCTCTCTGTCAAATAAATAAAAATCTAAAAAAAAAATGTAGAAAGAGAAATTAAGAAAACAATCCTGTTTACAATTACCCCAGAAAGTTTAAAACACCTATCAATAAATTTAACCAAGGAGGTGAAGCACCTTTACTCTGAAAGCTATCCAACACTGGTGACGGAAATGGAAGATGACAGAAACAAATTCATGAGCAAATGCCATGTTTATCAACTGGGACAACCAAGATTAAAATGTCCATACTACCTAAAGGAACCCACAGTTTTAATGCAATCCTACCAAAATATCAACACTAGATTTCACTCAACCAGAACAAAGAATCCTACGGAACAGAAAAGACCCTGAGTGGCCCAAGCAATCTTGAAAAAGAACAAAACTGGAGGTACCAAAATTCCAGACTTCATGATATACTACAATGCTGTAGTAATCAAAACAATAAGGCCTGGTACAAAAATGAGCACACACATCAATGAACACAACAGACAATCCAGAAATAACCCCATTCTTGTATGGTCAATTCATCCATGACAAAGGAGATCAGAAATGCACAATGGGGAAAAGATCTGTCTCTTCAACAAATGATGTGGAAGGACAGGACAGCCTCCCACAAACAATGACATTCCACTGCTTCCTTACACCATGCCTAAGAAAGACTCAAAACAGATTAAAGACTTACATGTGAGACCTGAAGCCATAAAATTTCCTAAAAAATATAGGCTGTAATGTCTTTAACATTGACCAGACATGCCCAGCAACTGGGCCCAGACAAGGAGAATCAATGTTGCAAATCTAATGACATAAAAATAAAATAAATAAATGATAAAAAATATAATAAAAAATAATGTTAAATAAATAAATAAACTAAACTAAATGATAAAAAAAAAAAAGAGGGAATTCAGGCTTGGAGCAAAGAACAATCTGGCCCTGCCCAACATTCTATAATTCCCACTCCTGACAACTGTACCAGCATTAAAACATTGGTCTGCTGACAACTTGAGAGTTCATGAACCACTATTGGCGGGGAAATGTTACAAAGACTGTAAAAAGGGCATACCTTGCTTGTCCCAATTGTCCAAAATACAATCCTGGGAAACAAATCCGTACCTCCCCTGGGCATTTTAAACCACTCAATGAACCATCTGACATTTGGCAACTGGATTTCATGCAATTTCCTCATCTCATGGATATAAGTAGGAGCTAGTCAATGTGCCTATGTCTTCTCACTGGACAAAAGCTTTCCCTTGGAGAAAGGCCAATGACTCTTTTGTGGCTTAAATCCTGTTAGAAAAAATTACCCCTCCCAGGGAAGCCCTCTTGAAGTTACACAGTGACCAGAAAACCCATTTTACCATGCAGGCGTTTCACCAGTTTGCGATGTTTCGCTAGTTTTACAACAATTTCATTGTACGTTACTGTCCTCTATCTTCAAAGTTAGTCTCACACAATGACCGCACTACTGAGGACTCAATTGGCAAAATCTACGGAGACGTTCCAGCTCCCTGGGTCAAAGGGATTGCCGTCACTCCTAAATCTCAAGTCCACCCCTTTGTGGAAATCAATGTCTCCCCCTGGGAGATAGTCACTGGACACCGTGCATTCGACCACTGCCTCTCTGGATCCGCAGTTGGGGAAAGGGGATGTATTTCAATAAAACAAAGATTGAGTTGCCTCTATTCAACCTAACCACACTGCAGTAGGGCAGACTTTTTCACAGTGCACTCCCAGGAGACACTTACCCTGACCGTCACACCTTGCAACTTGGAGATTCTGCTGGGAAAGATCTCCACAAAGATTCTCTCCAACCTCCCCTGAGAGGCCCCTCTCCAATACTGCTAACCAAACCTTGCGCTGCCAAACCCCAGGGAATGGATGCTTGGGTCCTCTGGACACCTTTAAAGAAGTCACTAAAGCCTGACTCGACCTGTACATCGTCTGGTCACAAGAAGGTTAATACTGCACCAACTGAAATACAAAACTGTAATACAAAGACAGCTTTCCCCACACGTCCGGACCAGGCCTGCATTCCTCTCCTCACTATTGCTCCTTCTCCATCTTCTGTACAAAGAACATGCCGTTTTCTGCATCTCCCAGTCTCTTGCAAAAGGAGGAAACTTCTTTGGATTATGACCTTTCCAGAAATCACTCATTTTGATCTTATGAGCATTTCTAGACATTTAGAAGGTTCAGAATTCAAAAGTCGTTCCTTTTCCTCTACTATTAACTGAATCCTGATTCTAAGCCAAATGCAGGGTTTCTGAATTTACAACGTAACAGACTGCTTTTGATAACACATAGAGTTCTAAACAGTTCTTTTGAAAAAACAATACTGTTTGGGAAAGGCCCGGAAGTATTCCTATTCTTGCAACAAGTTCTCTAACGAACGCTTCACGTTTTTCAGTGTATCCTATGTCCCCAAACATGCTCCCTGATTTCATTCAGTGCACAATCCCAGTATTTCCCTATTTTGCTCATAGCCACTTGTGGAGGAAACTTCCAGGAGGCATACAGGACTCTGAGGTGGCCTTCATAGGGAGAAAGTCTTTCTCCTCCAGTTCAAACAAGTGCCAATAAATATTTTCAGTGACTCCTTTAATTCGTAGGGTCCTGGTTTAGAACCAACATATGGTTTGGAATTGTCACCTTGCTTTGGTTCTGCACTTATTGTCTCTCAAATCCTGGGTAGAAACACTGTCCCCAGTGAGGTGATGCTGACTCACTGATCTCAATCTTGAGCAGATACAGACTTCACATGGGGAGCTGGTGGGAGTTTCTGCCTTCTAACCCTCCCTGCTCCTCAGTGGTCACTTGAGTAATTTACAGCTGTGATGCACATACCCTCCAACATGAGACAGGCCAGCCAGAAAAGGCCTTGCTGGCACTGAAACACAAAACCACTAAATACAAAGAACTTGACTGTCGATATAAAATTCCTCCAAAGAAATTTTCCTAAAATTTTAATCTATATTCCAATGAACTCACACACTGTTCTATTCATTTCAGGTGTATAATCGTGATTCAGTACTTCCATGCAACACCTGGCGCTCATCACAAGAATTCGCCTCAATCCCCATCACCTGTTGAACCCATCCCCCACCAACACCTTCTCTATGATTACAACAGGTTGTTCTCTAGTTAAGAGTCTGTTTCTTAGTTTGCCTCTTTTTCCTTCTCTTTGCTTGT
>NW_019154494.1:0-21586 GCF_002288905.1 Enhydra lutris kenyoni | reverse complement strand
TCATATCTTCTGCCCATTTTTTGATATGATTATCTGTTTTGTGTGTGTTGAGTTTGAGTTCTTTATAGATCCTGGATATCCTTCTTTTGTCTGTACTGTCATTTGCAAATATCTTCTCCCATTCCATGGGTTGCCTCTTTGTTTTCTTGACTGTTTCCTTTGCTGTGCAGAAGGTTTTGATTTTGATGAAGTCCCAAAAGTTTATTTTCGCTTTTGTTTCCTTTGCCTTTGAAGACATATCTTGAAAGAAGTTGCTGTGGCTGATATCGAAGAGATTACTGCCTATGTTCTCCTCTAGGATTCTGATTGATTCCTGTCTCACGTTGAGGTCTTTTATCCATTTTGAGTTTATCTTTGTGTATGGTGTAAGAGAATGGTCGAGTTTCATTCTTCTACATATAGCTGCCCAGTTTTCCCAGCACCATTTATTGAAGAGACAACATCGTTTCTTAATTAAAATTGTCAACAAATTGGATATAAAAGGAACTGACACCAACATAATAAAGGCCATAAGTGAGAAACCCACAAGTAACGTTACATTAAACAATGAAAAGTTAACATATTTTCCTCTAAGGTCAAGAGCAAGACAAGACTGCCCATGCTCACCACTCTTACTCAACATAGTACTGGAAGTCCTAGCTAGAGCAATTAGCCAAGATAAAGAAATAAAAGACATCAAAATCAAAAAGGAAAAAGGAAAATTATCTTTACAGTGAATGATATATCCTTATATTTAGAAAGTAATAAACACTCAACTAAAAAATCTGTTGGAAGTAATTAACAAAGTCAGTACAGTTGCAATATATAAAAATCAACATATGGAAACAAGTTGTATTTTTACATACTAAGAATGCAACACCTGAAAAAGAAGTAAAATATATTTTACCATCACAATGACATTAAAAAAATTAAAATATTTAAGAAGAAATTTAACCAAGGAATTAAAAAATCTGTACTATTGAAACTACAATACACTGATGAAGTTAAAGAAGACATACCAAAAAAAGGAAAATGATTGGATTAGGAGGGAAGTGGGGAATGGATCCAGCAAGGGAATGGCAAAATGGGACATGAAATTAGCAGGGACAAAATCTCCATGACAGCCATGACTCCAGAGAACAAGTATCTAGAGGGTTTTCTTCCTCTAATTGTCTTTTCCCCTATTATCTCTGCCCTTAACAATAACACATTTAAGAGGATCTCCAGTTGTTGGCATCTCTCTTACTCTGAGTGGACAGCCCATTTTGTGGCCCAAGGGTCCCATCTTGGAAAGCAATAGAATCCACCTGGAAAATTCCTTTGGAAAAGAAATAAACAATTTCAGCCTTTGGCAAGAGCTCTGTCTTCTTGTGGAATCTGGGTGAAGGTGAGAGGGAAGCTTTGGTGAGAACAGTGGGTTCTGTGCTATCTTAACAGCCATGTGATTCTTTCAGTAGGACCTGTGTGGAGCAAGGTTTATAGTGCTCAGTTTCTCCCATTCTTCACCTTTCTTCACTTCCACCCCCTCCACTGCAGGCTCTTCTTTGGTTCTCTTTCTCCTTATCCAGCTTCTCTGAACTTCACTGAAAATATTAATCTCTAATCAAAAATTTCAGGGATAATTCTGGGGTGAGGGATGAATGTGGATGTCCAGTTCTGCAATTGCTTAAGGATGTGACCTTGAACTCTGTTATCTTCCATTTATTTTTATTTTCATTTGTAAAATGGGAGATAATATGATTGAATCTAATAAGATAATGTTTATAAAGGCTAACAAATTTTAGAAGTCAATAATTGATCACTGAATTAAAAATAACATTTACTGATGTTCAGGGGAATTCCCAAAGATCCCATATTCTTGTCTAGATTTTCCAACTTTTCTATCCCAAGGACTCTTTGAATTTTCTTTTGTTTAAGGAGTGTGTTGTTATAATAAAATTAATTAATTTTATTTCCATGTTAATATATATTTTTGATTGATAATTTCTGAGTAGCAAAAGACAATCCACAATTCCTTATCTTTTTGGGAATGATGAGTCACATGAAATACTTCCAATAGCTCTCTGTGGTCATCTTCAGAGTCCCTGCAGGTCTGGTGGCACTGGTGTGGGTAACAGCAGAGATGCCTCACTTCAAGGCATTGTTGGTCTCTTTTAACTTTTTCTGTTACTTATATTGTTTTACTTCATTGCAACATCTTCACTTTCTTTACCTGATTTTGTACTCTGCACAATCTTGCGAACTGCCCACATCCTCAGTAGTCAGAATTGGAAAGGTTTTGTTTAGCTAGAGCACATAGTAAAATCTCCAATTAATATTTACACCAGTCACCATTTCTTTAACTTGTCTTGCAAAATGGTGGACACATGCAAAAACTTAACCAAAAAGTGAATTTCCCCCCTTTTCCCATAACTTACCAAAGTTTAGGAAGATATATTTTGACATGAATTAGTAGAACTATCCACAATTCCTATCTCTTTGGGAAGAATGAGTCACATGAAATACCTTCACCTCTGACTGCCTCTGTCACCAGAATGTGATAGGAAGGTGAAGAGCTTTACTGCAAGTGATTGATCAGAAACCTGACTTCTTTTCACCGAACTGATTGATTATGTTGGTGTATTGGGGGATGTTGTGCATGAGAGTTTATGTTTTCAAAATATTTTCATTGACTCCAACTCACCTTGGATAAAATGTGGAGACGTTATATTGGCCCCACCTTAGGGGTCAACAGAAAGATTTCCAAGTTCATAAAAGTATAATTGAAATGAAGAAGATAATTTTAGTTTTGCTTCCAAAAGTGGGTGAAAGAAGCATTTGTTCACCATGTATTTGTTCAGTAACACAAATATTCATATACACGGTGTTTATCGGTAATAGTGAAACATGTCCACTAGACTGTGCGCTGTATGGAGCTTCATCAGCTCAGAGTGCCTGGTGGTGGTGGCCCATGAAAAGCGGCATCAGCAGTTTACACTCCAGCTGACTGGGAGATAACGGAGTAACACCAGACAGAAATAAATATAGTCATTGACTAACGATATTCTTGAGTCTCGACTTAGAGGCCATCTAATTTAGAAAATAATTTATGTGAAGAGCTCCTTGATATTTCAGTGTTAGTTTGCTTTATTTTTCGTTCAGAGAGAAGAATGATAATGGAGATGATAGTTGCTAACATTTATTGAACCCTTACTGTTAAGCCTTTTATGTCAATCAGTCCTTGCAGCAAACCTCTGAGGTAGTGAGTATATTAGTGCCATTTATAGATGAGGCAACTGAGGCACAGAGGGTTAATAACTTGCTAGGGGTGACACAGCCAGTAGGTAAAAGCCCGGAAATTCTGAAAGTCTGTTTTCTCTGTCATTCTCTCTCCCTTTCATTTCCCTGTCCCCCCTCCCTTTCTGTCTTACTCTGTGCTTACTTTTAAGGATTTATATCTCTTAATAGCTTTTGTTCCTATAAATACAGGGGTTGTTGAAAATTGATCAGATATGGAGAGGTTTAAAGAAGGAAACCAGAATCATACCATTCATTACTGTTCATACTATTCATTACTTCAGGCATTTTTAATATTTTCCTGTGTTTGTATGTGTGTGTGTGTGTGTAGAAAGAGAAAGAGATAGATAGATACTAAGAGACAGAGATATTTTGTAAAGCAAAAAAAAAATTTCCTTTGGGATGTAGAATCATTTTGTACCCTCATCAGTAGTAAATATGAGTGCCCCATTCCCTGATTTATGCCTTTTATATTAAAGGCATTACTACATTGTCTTTTTTATGCCTTGTGACTATTTTTCCCTTATCAATTGTATTTCAAAGGTATTTTACTTAGGTGGATTTTTGTCACATAACCAAGTTTTAAATTGTTATATTTTCTCTTATAGTTTCTGTTTTTGGTGTTAGATTTCAGACATTTTTTCCACATACCAAGATTATATAAATGCATATGAAGAATTTATCCTTTATCAACTTAAAATGCTGGTTTTATTATATTTAAATTCTTACTGATCTTTAAATTTTTCTAAAATGTCTATAAGGTCTTTTTACACATGTCTATTTTTGTAAGAATAGTGAATTATCGACAATGAATCCTGGAACACTGAAAAAAATAAAATTAAATTTAAAAAAAGAGTAAATGATCAGTGTTTATACTACTTTTTAATTTCTTTTTATTTTTTAACTTTTCAGGTTCTTTATTATGTGAATGCACATGTAATTTTCTTTCCTTTTTTTATTGTGTTATGTTAGTCACCATAAATTACATCATTAGTTTTTGATGCAGTGTTCCAAATTCATTGTTTATGTACAACACCCAGTGCTCCATGCAGTTCATGCCCTCCTTAATACCCACCACCAGATTTACTCACCCCTCCACCCCCTTCCCCTCTAAACCCTCAGTGTGTTTCTCAGAGTCCACAGTCTCTCTTGGTTCATAACACTTTTTAATATTTGAAAGTTCATGTCTTTTTAATTACTGATTTTTTTCAAATATTTCTTAGTTGTTCTCATTGATTTACTCTTTCATCTGAAGGAAAGACAGGCAGTTATGGAGCATAGGCCATAGTTGCAATCTACTATGAATCTGTTAATGAGCTCTAACATGATGACTGTATCATTAAAACTTATGACATATAGCTATGTGGTACTTGGTAATTAAAATTATTTACTTTTCCTCTGCATCAGGGTCCATCATAGTCTGATGCTGGTTATCAGTTAACCAAGTGTACTCAAGCTTAAGCAAACTAAATAGAAAATTGTTTATGTGCTTTGTGTCTTCATGGCCCTGGGTGGTTTGATTTGCTTCTACATGAGGTCTGAATCTACATCTGCCTAGAGGTAATGATTCCTCACTGTCTACAAGGTCAGTGATGTCTCAGGAAATTCCTCAAATGAACCCATACAACTATAGCACTGTTGATGTTCCTAACCATGGGTACAGCTGTCTCTCATGGTCATCTGTAAGCAATTCATGGTAACAATAGCCAACACCTATTGAGCAATTACTGTGTACAGAATTGTGTGCTGAGCATCTCCACGAATTTTCTTGTAACTGTCCTAGTAATCTTATAGTTCAGGGGCTCTTAATGTTATCACTTCATTTTGAGTAAATCAGTCTTGTGTGTTTAAGCTACTGGGAGAAGCTCATAAAGTGAGAGGGTATCAGACAAAACTCCAAAGTCTGAACCTTTAATGTTCTCAATTTGTTCTCATGCTGTTTCTTCAGTATTAACGTTCCCCAAAATTGAAAAAATGTTATAGTCAATAGTGAGCTATACTGCCTCTCCTTTGGTATACTTAGTACAAAGACTTCCCTAAGAAGACTAGTTCCATAACTTTATTGGGCACATATACTGTACCTCAAGAAAATATTATCAGAGTCATAAGTTATGATGCAGTTTTCCAGGTCAGTTAGAAGTTGACACATTAAGTGCATTCATATAAAAGTTTGTGAAATTATTACAAAGAGGATAAATAACTTTTCTTAAGGATAAAAGAGGAAATTTCAAAACATTATCTAGATGGCCATGTGGGCCTGAAGGGCTATCTCAGTTTTAATCTAGAGTGATTCTACTTATGGTCCTGTAAAGCAGCGGTTATATAATGAATTATCAGAGGTTTTAAAAAACTTTTAATGAATGATCTCTGTAATAATCACTTCATTTATAATATTTAAGTTCTCAAATTCAAACATATCTCTTTAAATTTCATGAGACTTTATGAAATAATTGAGAACCTAAGGCACTTTTTTTCATTTTTAATTTCAATTCTATTAGGCAACATATAGTACATCATTATTTCGAAGCACTTTTAAAATCACTCTTCCTAATAATTTGAGATGAAGAGCTGGGTCTTTTCATCAGGACACTGAGACACTGATTCTTTCCCAGCACTCCGTGGGGGGAAAAAAAAGCACATATGGGAATTGTAATACTGTCATCTCACCTGAGTCAGCAGTGCATTCTCTTCTCTCTTTTCCTGATTTTAGAAGCAGCAAGCCAATGATTGCGGGAGGAAGTATGACACAGATCACCTATTTCATCCTTTTGGGATTCTCTGATTTTCCCAGAATACTAGCAGTGCTCTTTGTTGTATTCCTGCTGATCTACATTTTGACTCTGACTTGGAACCTGTGCCTCATCATCTTAATAAGGATGGACTCTCACCTCCACACACCCATGTACTTCTTCCTCAGTAATCTGTCCTTCATAGATATCTGCTATGTGACCTCTATAGCTCCCAAGATGCTCTCCAACTTTTTCCAAGAGCAGCAGACTATCACCTTTGTGGGTTGTGCTGTTCAGTACTTTGTCTTTTCAACCATGGGACTGAGTGAGTCTTGTCTCATGACAGCCATGGCTTATGACCGATATAGTGCAATTTGCAATCCACTTCTCTATTCATCCATCATGTCACCCACCCTCTGTATTCGGATGGTGCTGGGATCCTATTTGGCTGGACTCTCTGCTTCTATATCCCAGTTGTGTGCCATGTTTCAGCTCCACTTTTGTGGGCCTAATGTCATTAAGCACTTCTGTGACATGCCCCAACTGATAATCCTGTCTTGCACTGACACTTTCTTTGTGCAACTGTTGATTGCTATATTATCAATGATCTTTGGGATTATAAATGCCTTCATTATCATGATATCCTATGGCTATATAGTCATCTCCATCATGAAGATCACTTCAGCTAAAGGCAGGTCCAAGGCTTTCAACACCTGTGCTTCTCATTTGACTGCAGTTTCCCTCTTCTATACTTCAAGTATCTCTGTCTATTTGAGTTCCAGCTCTGGCGGTTCCTCCAGTTGACAGATTTGCATCAGTATTCTACACTGTGGTTATTCCGATGTTGAACCCCTTGATTTACAGTCTGAGGAACAAGGAAATCAAAGATGCCTTGAAGAGGTTACAAAAGAAGAGATGGTCCTGCTGAGGCCCTGTCCAGATTTGTCCTCTCAGAAAACTTAATCCCCAGTAATATGCGCAGGAATGTACTCTAACAAAGTTCGTACTGCCTTTGGATAAAGACAGGTTAATTTGACACAAATAATATGCCAAATGGAATGACAGCTGACTTTTTTCCTCACAAGCACAATACCTTTAAGTTCTGGAGGTTCATACTTTCAACCTGCATGAGGAGTGGCCTCATCATTTATTAATATTCTGCAAGTGGTTTACCTGGGTGTCTCAGTCAGTTAAGCATCTGCCTTCTGCTCAGGTTATAATCCCAGGATGTTGGGATTGAGCCCTGCATCAGGGGTTTCTGCCCACATCCCAGTCTTTACCAGCTGTAATCTAAGGAAACAGGAGGTGATTGGAATAATAAAGAGAAATGGATTGAAGGATGTGTCCTTCAGTACCATTTACTTCATGAGTCTAATGACTTTGTTTCTTCATTCTAGTGTTCAGTGGGCAGTTCTGATGGAAGATGATGTTCAACATCCATATCACAGCCAATAGCTTTTTCTGACATTGTGGAATTCAAACCTCTCTCTCTCATTAAGTCAGCAAAATTTACCCTGTCTGACATAGCCAGTGTTTCATACTATGAAACAATTTCTAATATTTCCAGCATCTTTCATGTTTGGTGTGAGGAAACCTGTGTGAAAACTCATTGTAGTAATAGTTACTGAGGGGTGCCTGGGTGGCTCAGGTGGTTAAGCGTCTGCCTCAGGTCATGATCTCAGCTCTGGGATCGAGCTCCACATTGGGCTCTCCACTCAGTAGGGAGTTGGTCTCCCTCTCACTCTCCCTCTGTGCTTTCTTTGTCTTTCAAGAAATAAATGAAAAAAAAAAATTAAAAAAGAGTTACTGAATATTAAATACTGTAGACTAAGAAGAAATATGGAGAGTCGGTATACTTTTTTATTGTCTGTGTTCAACATTTTATGTCATAGAGATCTATGGTTTTGTTTGGGGGTGATCTAATTTATGGAGTAGATGGTTAGACTTACTCTAATGCTGATATTTTCTAGGAAGCCTCAAGAGCCTGAGTGGGTATAGATAGTGGGATAAGCAGAGTTTTTAACTTTGGCCAATTTTCTCTATCTAAAGCAGAACATAATACTTTTGGTCCTTGTGATATGTTTGAAAAGTGGAACAAGAAGTGTATGAACACTGACCACTGATATACAGGATGCTTAGACTTGAACCAACTGATATAAAACAGATGTCATTACAATTACATATTACTCTTAGAGATTCATTGGGTTCTAAACGTGTTTTTTGGGGTAGAGTCTCTGTTCTAATAAGTCATGTAATTCTTCCATTTAATTAAGGACTATAACTGAAGAGGTATTAGAAGCCTTGCCAAATTTTTCACAAATCTGTAGATGGACAGGATTGAGAGAATGAGAATCATTGAACCTCTGGGAGAGAATGTGAAGGCTCATCCATGCCAAAGAAGTAGTGCAGTATGAATAAAGGATGTGTGCCCTCCTTCCTCCTCCCCCCCATGCAGGCACAGGTATGTTCTTTGAAGCATTGTTCTTTCAAAATGTGTAATAATGTATGAGACGTCTTTCTAAGGAACCATGAGGGCTTCAGTAGGAGAAGAACCTCTCTGAGGAATGTAACACAGTGTTATTGGTTATGGTCATTAAGCTATGCTTTAGATTGTCAGGTTTCTTCATCTTTTAGTTGCAAAGTTGTACCTTGTCAAAAAACACCTCTCCAGTTCCCTTGAACTCCAGGCCCTGCTGACCACCATTGTACTCTCTGTTACTAGGAGTTTGGCTTTTTGATTCTGTATATTAGTGATCTCATACAGTATTTGTCTTTCTCTGTCTGGCTCATCTCACTTGGTATAATGCCCTCAGTGTGCATCCATGATGCCTCAAATGTCAGGATTTTCTTCACTGTCCTAGTTGAATAATAGTCCACTGTATTGTGTGTAAACACCATGTCTTCTTTATCATTCCCATATCTTGTCTATTATGAATAATGCTGCAATAAACATGGGAGTGCAGATTATCTTTTTGGTATCTGTTTTTGTTTCTGTTGAATGTATACCCAGAAGTGGGGTTGGTGGATCATATGGGTTCTCTAATTTTTGAGGAACATCCATACTATTTTCTATAATGAACCGATTTACATTTCCACTAGCAGTGTAGAAATATTCTCTTTCTTTTTTAAGATATAGTAAAAGGAAGTATTTTCTTTATTTCACATCCTCACCATGACTTGTTATCTCTTTCTTGATGATAGCCATTCTAACAGGTGTGAGTTGATATCTCATCGTGCTTTTGATTTGCATTTCCCTGATGATTAGTGATGTAGGTACCTTTTCATGTCCCTGTTGGCCATTTGGGTGTCTTCTAGGGAAAATATTTATTAATTTCCTCTACCCATTTTTTAATCAGATTGTTTTGCTTTTGAGTTGCAGGAGGTCTTTATATATATATATATATATATATATATATATATATATATATATATATATTGGATATTAGCCCTTTATGTGATATAGGGTTGACAAATATTTTTCAAGCTATGGTTTTCAGATATTTCCTCCCATTCTGTCAGTTGCCTGATATTGTTGATTTTTTTCTTTTGCTATGTGAAAGCTTTTAAATTTGATATAGTTCCACATGTTGCTTTTTGCTTTTGTTGCTTGTGCTTTTGGTGTGAGATACAAAATAACATTTACAAGACCATAGTCAAGGAGCTGCTTCCCTCTTATCTTCTAGGAGTTTTATGGTTTCAGATCTATGTTCTTGTCTTTAATCCATCCAGGCTTAATTTTTGTAAGTGTTGAAAGACAGTGATCCAACTTCATTATTGTGCCTATGGCTACCCAGTTTTTCCAAAGCCATTTGTTAAAGAGAGTATTCTTTCCCCAATGAGTATTGGTGGTTCCCTTGTTAAATATTAGTTGACATATAGGTGGGAGTTTATTTCTGGACACTATTGTGTTCTCTTGGTCTATGTGCCTTTTTATGTCAGACCCATGCTCTTTTGTTTAGTATAGCTTTATAGTATACTTTGAAATCAGGAGTGTGATGCCTTCACTTTTGTTCTTAAGATTGCTTTGGCTGGAAAGGTCAAGATGATGAAGGAGTAGCAGGCTGAGATGGCATCAGGTAGCAGGAGATCAGCTAGATAATTTATCAAACCATTCTGAACACCTACAAATCCAACAGAAGATCGAAGAGAAGAAGAGCAGCAATTTTAGAAACAGAAAATCAACCACTTTCTGAAAGGTAGGACATGTGGAGAAGTGAATCTGTAGCAATGGGAAGATAGACCATGGGGGCAGGGGCCAGCTCCCCACAAGTGGTGGAGTGACGGAGCACAAAGTCAGAACTTTTAAAAGTCTGCTCCAATGAGGGACATCACTCCAGAGGGTAAGCAGGGGTGGAGCACTCATGGGGACAGGGTGGTCTTAGGTCCCATGGGGTTACAGAAGGATCAAGGGTGTCTGAGTGTCACAGAGCTCGCAGGTATTAGAGCAGGGAAGCCTGCGACAGAGACGGAGCTGAGGAGTGAGCTCTAAATTGGGGTTACCTTAAACTGTGATCCGTGGCACAGTCAGGCCATTGCTCTTTGAGCAGGGTCCCCAAAGTGCAGATCTGGGGAGACCCCCCTGGAAGAGGGGCAGGTATCTGCTGGGTTTGGAGACTCCAGGTGGGGCTGTGTGCCGGAGAAAGAGATGTTGGGTCATAGGGTGGATGAGCTTGGAGCCTGGCTGGAGACCAGGGAGACGGGAGTGACTGAGCGCTTTTCTCTGAGGGGACACTGATGAGTGGGGCCCCAAGCTCTCAGCTCCTCCGGCCAGAGATTGGGAAGCTGCCTTTTCATTCCCGTCTTCCAGAGCTCTACAGAAAGCATTCAGGGAACAAAAGCTCCTGAGAGTGAACCTGAGCAGATTACTTAATCAGGTCCCTGGCAAGGGTGGAGCAATTCCACCTCAGATGAAGACACCTGAGAATCACTGCAACAGGCCCTTCCCCCAGATCAGCAAGAAATCCAGCCAAGACCAAGCTCACTGATCAAGGAGAACAGCGGAAATCCAGAGGAGGGGAAAGGAAAGCATTGAATTCATGCTTTTCTCCCCATGATTCTTTAATCTTGCAAAGTTAATTCTTTTAATTTTATTTTTTTCTTATTATAATTTTTTTAACTTTTACTCTTTCCTCTTTTAACTTTTTTTAATGAGTTTATCTTAACAATACCTTTCTTAAAAATTTTTTTTTATTAATTTCTTTTCAGTGTAACAGAATTTATTGGTTTTGCACCACACCCAGTGCTCCATGCCATCCGTGCCCTCCATAATACCCACCACCTGGCTCCCCCAACCTCCTACCCCCCACCCCTTCAAAACACGCAGATTGTTTTTCAGAGTCCATAGTCTCTCATGGTTCATCTCCCCTTCTAATTTCCCTCATCTCCCTTCTCCTCTCCATCTCCCTATATCCTCCTTGTTATTTGTTATGCTCCACAAATAAGTGAAACCATATGATAATTGACTCTCTCTGCTTGACTTATTTCACTCAGCATAATCTCTCCCAGTCCCATCCATGTTGCTACAAAAGTTGGGTATTCATCCTTTCTGATGGAGGCATAATACTCCATAGTGTATATGGACCACATCTTCTTTATCCATTCATCTGTTGAAGGGCATCTTGGTTCCTTCCACAGTTTGGCGACCATGGCCATTGCTGCTGTAAACATTGGGGTACAGATGGCCCTTCTTTTCACTACATCTGTATCTTTGGGGTAAATACCCAGTAGTGCAATGGCAGGGTCATAGGGAAGCTCTATATTTAATTTCTTGAGGAATCTCCACACTGTTCTCGAAAGTGGCTGCACCAACTTGCATTCCCACCAACAGTGTAGGAGGGTTCCCCTTTCTCCACATCCTCTCCAACATATGTTGTTTCCTGTCTTGCTAATTTTTGCCATTTTAACTGCTGTAAGGTGGTATCTCAATGTGGTTTTAATTTGAATCTCCTTGATGGCTAGTGATGATGAACATTTTTTCATGTGTCTGATAGCCATTTGTATGTCTTCATTGGAGAGGATTTTATTTATTTATTTGACAGAGAGAGAGAGAGAGAGATCACAAGGAGACAGAGAGAGGCAGAGAGAGAGGGGGGGAAGCAGACTCCCTGCTGAGCAGAGAGCCTGATGCAGGACTTGATCCCAGGACCCTGAGATCATGACCTGAGCTCAAGTCAGAGGCTCAACCCATTGAGCCACCCAGGGGCCCCTTAAAAAAATCTTTTTGAAACTTCATTATTATAGTCATATTTTTCCTTCATTGTTTCTAATTTTATTTTTTGTATACACATAGCATTTTTTATTCTAAAAAATTTTGGAAAACAATTTCTAATAGATCAAAATATACCCTAAATCTAGCACAGATCTTTTTTTTGGGGGGGGTGGATAGGTCATATTTTTTTTTTAATTTATTTTATTTTTATTTTATTATTTTATTTTTTTATAGTCCCTTTTTTTATTAATCATTTTTAAATTTATTTTCAGCATAACAGTAATCATTGTTTTTGCACCACACCCAGTGCTCCATGCAATCCGTGCCCTTTCTAATACCCACCACCTGGTTCCCCCAACCTCCCAACGCCCCACCTCTTCAAACCCTTCAGATTGTTTTTCAGAGTCCATAGTCTCTCATTGTTCACCTCCGCTTCCAATTTCCCCCAACTCCCTTCTCCTAACTCCCCATGTCCTCCTTGTTATTTGTTATGCTCCACAAATAAGTGAAACCATATGATAATTGACTCTCTCTGCTTGATTTATTTCACTCAGCATAATCTCTTTCAGTCCTGTCCATGTTGCTACAAAAGTTGGGTATTCATCCTTTCTGATGGAGGCATCATACTCCATAGTGTATATGGACCACATCTTCCTTATCCATTCGTCCATTGAAGGGCATCTTGGTTCTTTCCACAGTTTGGCGACCGTGGCCATTGCTGCTATAAACATTGGGGTACAGATGGCCCTTCTTTTCACTACATCTGTATCTTTTTTGTATATTTATTTCTTAATCATCATCAGTCTCATATTTTCAATATTTTTAAAAGGTTTTTTTTTTTCAGCATAACAGTATTCATTGTTTTTCCACCACACCCAGTGCTCCATGCAATCCATGCCCTCTCTAATACCCACCACCTGGTTCCCCCAACCTCCCACCCCCCCGCCACTTCAAAACCCTTAGATTGTTTTTCAGAGTCCTTAGTCTCTCATGGTTCACCTCCCATTCCAATTTCCCTCACCTCCCTTCTCCTCTCTAGCACAGAGCTTTGTTCTAGTCTCCAGCCTGAGCAAATTCTTTCCACTTTCTTTTTCTTTCTTTTCCCAACCAACTTATCAACTCCTTTTTTAGAATTTTAAAAAATTTTTCATCTTTACAGTCATATTCCATCCCTTCATTGTGTATACCCTTACTTTTGTGTGTGTGTGTGTGTGTGTGTGTGTGTATTCTTTCTTTAAAATTTTGGGCGGTAGTTTCTTCTAAAAGACCAAAATACTCCCAAAATTAAGTGGGTGCTTCTGTTCTATTCACCAGTCAAATATATATATTTTCTTTTTTCTTTAAAATTTTCTTTAAAATCTTTTTTCTTTAAAATTTCTTTTTTCTTTAAAAATTTTTTGAACTTCTTTTTACCTCTTTCTTTACCCCAAATCATGGGGTCTCTTCTGATTTGGTTAACGCACATTTTCTTGGGGTCTTTGCCGCCCCTTTAGTATTTTATTCTCTCCTTCAGATATTCTTATCTGGATAAAATGAGAAGATGGAAAAATGCATCACACAAAAAAAGAAGAGGCAGTACCAAAGGCTAGGGGTCTAATCAATATGGACATTGGTAATATATCAGAACTAGAGTTCAGGATGATGATTCTCAAGGTGCTAGCTGGGCTCGAAAAAGGCATGGAAGATATTAGAGAAACCCTGTCTGGAGAAATAAAAGCCCTTTCTGGAGAAATAAAAGAACTAAACTCTAACCAAGTTGAAATCAAAGAAGCTATTAATGAGGGGCAATAAAAAATGGAGGCTTTTACTACTAGGATAAATGAGGCAGAAGAGAGAATTAGTGATATCGAAGAACAAATGATAGAGAATAAAGAAGATGAGCAAAAGAGAGACAAACAACTATGGGACCATGAGGGGAGAATTCGAGAGATAAGTGATACCATAAGATGAAACAATATTAGAATAATTGGGATTCCAGAAAAGAAGAAAGAGAGAGGTGGGCAGAGGTATATTGGAGTGAATCATTGTAGAGAATTTCCCTAATATGGCAAAGGGAACAGGCATCAAAATCCAGGAGGTGCAAAGAACTCCCCTCAAAATCAATAAGACTAGGTCCACACCCTATAGTCTTCTAATAGTAGAACTTGCAAGTCTTAGTGACAAAGAGAAAATCCTGAGAGCAGCCCAGGACAAGTCTGTAACATACAATGGCAAAAATAGTAGATTGGCAGCAGAAGTATCCACAGAGACCTGGCAGGCCAGAAAGAACTATCATGATATATTCAGAGCACTAAACAAGAAAAACATGCAGCCAAGAATACTATATCCAGCTAGGTTATCACTAAAATAGGAAGAGAGATTAAAAGCTTCCTGGACAAACAAAAACTAAAAGAATTTGTAAACACCAAACCAGCTCTATAGGAAATATTGAAAGGGGTCCTCTAAGCAAAGAGAGAGCCTAAAAGTAGTAGACCAGAAAGGACCAGAGACAATATACAGTAACAGTCACCTTACAGGCAATACAATGGCACTAAATTCATATCTCTTAATAGTTACCCTGACTGTAAGTGGGCTAAATGCCCCCAATCAAAAGACACAGGGTATCAGAATGGATAAAAAAAGAAAAGCCATCAATATGCTGCCTACAGGAAACTCATTTTAGATCCAAGAAAACCTCCAGATTTAAAGTGAGGGGACGGAAAACCATTTACCATGCTAATGGATGTCAAAAGAAAGTTGGGGTGGCAATCCTTATACCAGATCAATTAGATTTTAAGCCAAAGACTATAACAAGAGATGAGACAGGACACTATATCATACTCAAAGGGTCTGCCCAACAAGAAGATCTAACAATTTAAATATCTATGCCCCTAACATGGGAGCAGCCAGCTATATAAACGAATTAATAACAAAATCAAAGAAACACATCGACAAGAATACAATAGTAGGGGACTTTAACACTCCCCTCACTGAAATGGACAGATCATCCAAGCAGAAGGTCAACAAGGAAATAAAGGTCTTAAATGACACACTGGACCAGATGGACATCACAGATATTCAGATATATTCAGATATATTCAGAACATTTCATCCCAAAGCAACAGAATACACATTCTTCTCTAGTGCACATGGAACATTCTCCAGAATAGATCACGTCCTGGCTCATAAATCAGGTCTCAACCAGTATCAAAAGATTGGGATCATTCTCTACATATTTTGATACAATGCTCTGAAGCCAGAACTCAATCACAAGAGGGTATTTGGAAAGAACCCAAATACATGGAGACTAAAGAGCATCCTTCTAAAGAATGAATGGGTCAACCAGGAAATTAAAGAAGAATTGAAAGAATTCCGAGAAACAAATGACAATGAAAACACAACGGTTCAAAATGTGTGGGACACAGCAAAGGCAGTCCTGAGAGGAAAACAGATAGCGATACAAGCCTTTCTCAAGAAACAAGAAAGGCCTCAAATACACTACCTAACCCTACACCTAAAGGAGCTGGAGAAAGAACAACAAAGAAAGCCTAAACCCAGCAGGAGAAGAGAAATAATGAAGATCAGAGCAGAAATCAATGAAATAGAAACCAAAAACGAAACAAAAAAAACAATAAATAGAACAAATCAATGAAACTAGGAGCTGGTTCTTTGAAAGAATTAAGATTGATAAACCCCTGGCCAGACTTATCAAAAAGAAAAGAGAAAAGACCCAAAAAAATAAAATCATGAATGAAAGAGGAGAGATCACAACCAACACCAAAGAAATAAAAACAATTATAAGAACATATGATGAGCAATGATACACCAGCAAATTTGACAATCTGGAAGAAATGGATGAATTCCTAGAGACATATAAACTACCACAACTGAACCAGGAAGAAATAGAAAACCTGAACAGACCCATAACCAGTGAGGAGACTGAAGCAGTCATCAAAAATCTCCCAACAGGAGGAGTCAAGATGGCGGAGAAGTAACAGGCTGAGACTACTTCAGGTAGCGGGAGATCAGCTAGATAGCTAATCTAAAACCAGCATCACCTTGATCCCAAAACCAGACAAGGATCCCATCAAAAAAGAGAACTACAGACCAATATCCTTGATGAATACAGATGCAAAAATTCTCACCAAAATACTAGCCAATAGGATTCAACAGTACATTAAAAGGATTATTCACCACGACCAAGTGGGATTTATTCCAGGGCTGCAAGGTTGGTTCAACATCCGCAAATCAATCAATGTGATACAATACATTAAAAAAAGAAAGAACAAGAACCATATGATACTCTCCATAGATGCTGAAAAAGCATTTGACAAAGTACAGCATCCCTTCCTGATCAAAACTCTTCAAAGTGTAGGGATAGAGGGCACGTACCTCAATATTATCAAAGCCATCTACGGAAAACCCACCGCAAATATCATTCTCAATGGAGAAAAACTGAAAGCTTTTCCGCTAAGGTCAGGAACACGGCAGGGATGTCCGTTATCACCACTGCTATTCAACATAGTACTAGAAGTCCTAGCCTCAGCAATCAGACAACAAAAGGAAATTAAAGGCATCCAAATCAGCAAAGAAGAAGTCAAACTATCATTCTTTGCAGATGATATGATACTATATGTGGAAAACCCAAAAGACTCCACTCCAAAACTGCTAGAACTTGTACAGGAATTCAGTAAAGTGTCAGGATATAAAATCAATGCACAGAAATCAGTTGCATTTCTCTACACCAACAACAAGACAGAAGAAAGAGAAATTAAGGAGTCAATCCCATTTACAATTGCACCCAAAACTATAAGATACCTAGGAATAAACCTAACCAAAGAGGCTAAGACTCTATACACAGAAAACTATAAAGTACTCTTGAAAGAAATTGAGGAAGACACAAAGAAATGGGAAAATGTTCCATGCTCCTCGATTAGAAGAAAAAATATTGTGAAAATGTCTATGCTACCTAAAGCAATCTACACATTTAATGCAACTCCCATCAAAGTACCTTCCATTTTTTTCAAAGAAATGGAACAAATAATCCTAAAATGTATATGGAACCAGAAAAGACCTCGAATAGCCAAAGCAATATTGAAAAAGAAAGCCAAAGTTGGTGGCATCACAATTCCAGACTTTAACTCTATTACAAAGCTGTCATCATCAAGACAGCATGGTACTGGAACAAAAACAGACACATAGATCAATGGAACAGAATAGAGAGCCCAGAAATAGACCCTCAACTCTATGGTCAACTAATCTTCGACAAAGCAGCCTCTTCAATAAATGGTGTTGGGAAAATTGGACAGCCACATGCAGAAAAATGAAATTGGATCATTTCCTTACACCACACACGAAAATAGACTCAAAATGGATGAAGGATCTCAATGTGAGAAAAGAATCCATCAAAATCCTTGAGGAGAACACAGGCAGCAACCTCTTCTACCTCAGCCGCAGCAACATCTTCCTAGGAACATCGCCAAAGGCAAGGGAAGCAAGGGCAAAAATGAACTATTGGGATTTTATCAAGATCAAAAGCTTTTGCACAGCAAAGGAAACAGTTAACAAAACCAAAAGACAACAGACAGAATGGGAGAAGATATTTGCAAATGACATATCAGATAAAGGGCTAGTGTCCAAAATCTATAAAGAACTTAGCAAACTCCCAACACCCAAAGAACAAATAATCCAATCAAGAAATGGGCAGAGGACATGAACAGACATTTCTGCAAAGAAGACATCCAGATGGCCAACAGACACATGAAAAAGTGCTCCATATCACTCGGCATCAGGGAAATACAAATCAAAACCACAATGAGATATCACCTCACACCAGTCAGAATGGCTAAAATTAACAAGTCAGGAAATGACAGATGCTGGCGAGGATGCGGAGAAAGGGGAACCCTCCTACACTGTTGGTGGGAATGCAAGCTGGTGCAACCACTCTGGAAAACAGCATGGAGTTCCTCAAAATGTTGAAAATAGAACTACCCTATGATCCAGTGATTGCACTGCTAGGTATTTACCCTAAAGATACAAACGTAGTGATCCGGAGGGGCACGTGCACCCGAATGTTTATAGCAGCAATGTCTACAATAGCCAAACTATGGAAAGAACCTAGATGTCCATCAACAGATGAATGGATAAAGAAGATGTGGTATATATACACAATGGAATACTATGCAGCCATCAAAAGAAATGAAATCTTGCCATTTGCGACGATGTGGATGGAACTAGAGGGTATCATGCTTAGCGAAATAAGTCAATAGGAGAAAGACAACTATCATATGATCTCCCTGATATGAGGGAGAGGAGATGCAACATGGGGGGTTAAGGGGTTAGGAGAAGAGTAAATGAAACAAGATGGGATTGGGAGGGAGACAAACCATAAGTGACTCTTAATCTCACAAAACAAACTGAGGGTTGATGGGGGGAGGGGGGTTGGGAGAAGGGGGGCGGTGTTATGGACATTGGGGAGGGTATGTGCTATGGTGAGTGCTGTGAAGTGTGTAAACCTGGCAAGTCACAGACCTGTACCCCTGGGGATAAAATATATTATATGTTTATAAAAATAAAATTAAAAAATAAATAAATAAAATAAAAAGAAAAAAAATCTCCCAACAAACAAGAGCCAAGGGCCAGACAGCTTCCCAGGGGAATTCTACCACACATTTAAAAAAGACTTAATTCCTATTCTCCTGAAACTGTTCCAAAAATTATAAATGGAAGGAAAACTTCCAAACTCATTTTATGAGGCCAGCATTACCTTGATCCCAAAACCAGACAAGGATCCCATCAAAGAAGAGAATTACAGACCAATATCCTTGATGAATACAGATGCAAAAAGTCTCACCAAAATACTAGCCAATAGGATCTAACAGTACATTAAAAGAATTATTCACCACTGCCAAGTGGGGTTTTTTCCAGGGCTGTAAGGTTGATTCAACATCTGCAAATCAATCAATGTGATACAATACATTAAAAAAAGAAAGAACAAGAACCATATGATACTCTCCATAGATGCTGAAAAAGCATTTGACAAAGTACAGCATCCTTTCCTGATCAAAACTCTTCAAAGTGTAGGGATAGAGGGAACATACCTCAATATCATCAAAGCCATCTACGGAAAACCCACCGCAAATATCATTCTCAATGGAGAAAAACTGAGAGCTTTTCCACTAAGGTCAGGAACACGGGAGGGATGCCCATTATCACCACTGCTATTCAACACAGTACTAGAAGTCCTAGCCTCAGCAATCAGACAACAAAAAGAAATTAAAGGCATCCAAATTGGCAAAGAAGAAGTCAAACTCTCACTCTTTGCAGATGATATGATACTATATGTGGAAAACCCAAAAGACTCCACTCCAAAACTGCTAGAACTTGTACAGGAATTCAGTAAAGTGTCAGGATATAAAATCAATGCACAGAAATCAGTTGCATTTCTATACACCAACACCAAGACAGAGAAAAGAGAAATTAAGGAGTCAATCCCATTTACAATTGCACCCAAAACCATAAAATACCTGGGAATAAACCTAACCAAAGAGGCAAAGAATCTATACTCAGAAAACTATAAAGTACTCATGAAAGAAATTGAGGAAGACACAAAGAAATGGAAAAATGTTCCATGCTCATGGATTGGAAGAACAAAGAGTGTAAAAATGTCTATGCTACCTAAAGCAATCTACACATTTAATGCAATCCCTATCAAAATCCCATCCGTTTTTTTTTTTCAAAGAAATGGAACAAATAATCCTAAAATGTATATGGAACCAGAAAAGACCTCGAATAGCCAGAGGAATGTTGAAAAAGAAAGCCAAAGTTGGTGGCATCACAATTCCAGACTTCAAGCTCTATTACAAAGCTGTCATCATCAAGACAGTGTGGTACTGGCACAAAAACAGACACATAGATCAATGGAACAGAATAGAGAGCCCAGAAATAGACCCTCAACTCTATGGTTAACTAATCTTCGACAAAGCAGGAAAGAATGTCCGATGGAAAAAAGATAGTCTCTTCAACAAATGGTGTTGGGAAAATTGGACAGCCACATACAGAAAAATGAAACTGGAGCATTTCCTCACACCACACACGAAAACGGACTCAAAATGGATGAAGGACCTCAGTGTGAGAAAGGAATCCATCAAAATCCTTGAGGAGAAGTAAGGCAGAAACCTCTTCGACCTCAGCTGCAGCAACTTCTTCCTAGGAACATCTCCAAAGGCAAGGGAAGCAAGGGCAGCAAGGGGAAAAATGAACTTTTGGGACTTCATCATGATCAAAAGCTTTTGCACAGCAAAGGAAACCGTTAACAAAACAAAAGACAACTGACAGAATGGGAGAAGATATTTGCAAATGACATATCAGAAAAAGGACTAGTATCCAAAATCTATAAAGAACTTATCAAACTCAACACCCAAAGAACAAATAATCCAATCAAGAAATGGGCAGAGGAAAAGGATGTGGAGAAAGGGGAACCCTCCTACACCGTTGGTGGGAATGCAACTTGCTGCAGCCACTTTGGAGAACAGTGTGGAGATTCCTCAAGAAATTAAAAATAGAGCTTCCCTATGACCCTGCCATTGCACTACTGGGTATTTACCCCAAAGATATAGATGTAGTGAAAAGAAGGGCCTTCTGTACCCCCAATGTATATAGCAGCAATGGCCACGGTCGCCAAACTGTGGAAAGAACCAAGATGCCCTTCAAAGGACGAATGGATAAGGAAGAGGTGGTCCATATACACTACGGAGTATTATGCCTCCATCAGAAAGGATGAATACCCAACTTTTGTATCAACATGGATGGGACTGGAAGAGATTATGCTGAGTGAAATAAGTCAAGCAGAGAAAGTCAATTATCATATGGTTTCACTTATTTGTGGAGCCTAACAAATAGCATGGAGGACAAGGGGAGTTAGAGAGGAGAAGGGACTTGAGGGAAATTGGAAGGGGAGGTGAACCATGAGAGACTATGGACTCTGAAAAACAATCTGAGGGTTTTGAAGGGGCGGGGGTGGGTGGTTGGGGGATCCAGGTTGTGGGTATTGGAGAGGGCACGGATTGCATGGAGCCCTGGGTGTGGTGCAAAAATAATGAATCCTGTTACACTGAAAAAATAAAAAATTTAAAAAAAGATTTTTTGACACTCTCCCTTTCACTTTACATATATATATATATATGAATGACAGACACATACATATATATGTATATATCAGACATTAAAAGAATAGCCCATGTGCATTATATTAGCCCAGGTTCTCAGAGCTAAAACTTTAGTCTACGTAATTTGCATATGCAGGGCACACAGATGCATGTGATCTCAAAATTCTTTCCCACGAGAATAAAAAAGCATTTTCATTGTGAAACACTTAGAATTAAACAGAGTGCAACTCCTTCAAAAAAAAAAAAAA
>NW_019154493.1:17586-21684 GCF_002288905.1 Enhydra lutris kenyoni | reverse complement strand
TTTCAACTGAAAAGGTAATCAATGAATGCCAATCTCCACAGCTCAAATGTTGGAATTATAATGGAAAACCTGACAAAAGGTTTCAAAGGACAGAATTTTAGGAACCAGTAGAACAATATCAAAAATTCTAATGTTCATGTGATAGGAATCCGAGAAGGAGAAGACAGATTGCAGCAGACAAAAACCAGTTCATATTTGAAAAAGTCCCAAATTTAGTTAAAAATAAAAATTTACATATTCAAAAACACAGCCAACCCCAAATGAGATCAATTTAAAGAAATCCAAACCAAGTAACAGCATAATCGAATATCTGAAACCAAAAACAAAGAAAAAAATCTTGTTAGCATTCAGAAAAAAGCAACTCATTACATATAGGGAAACTGCTTAGAATAATTTACCAGAGTTTGATCAAAAGCCATTGAGTTAAGAAAACAGTGGAATAACATTTTTTCAAGTACTGTAACGAAAGAATCATAATCTTGAATCTTACATACAGTAAAATATCCTTCAGAACTATAAGTAAAATAAAGCACCTCAAATGAAGGAAAAAATAGTGTTTATAATATTAATATTTTAAAAGAAATCCTGGGGTGCCTGGGTGGGTCAGTGGGTGAAAGCCTCTGCCTTTGGCTCAGGTCACGAGCCCAGGGTCCTGGGCTTGAGCCGAGCATCCTGCTCTCTGCTCAGTGGGGAGCCTGTTTCCCCTTCTCTCTCTGCCTGCCTCTCTGCCTACTTGTGATCTCTGTCTGTCAAATAAATAAATAAAACTTTTAAAAAATTTTAAAAAAATGCTAAGGGGATGTCATCATGTAGATGGAAGCTGATAGCAGAAGGCATCCTGGAATGCCAGGAATGAATTAAAAAAACCATAGATTTTAAATTACTGGGTGAATAAGTTATTTTTCAACGCTAAAGTCTGTAAAAAATGGAAATCTGTTGAAGACAAAATGATATCATCTGATGGGATTTTCAATGTACACAGCTGTAACAGACCTGAAAACTGCACTGCAATGGGACCTGTATCTTGGAAAATTTGTATGTTTTTTTTGAAGTAATGAAATATTGATTTTGAGTAGGATATATAATGTTTAAACGAGTATTAAGTCTCCTAAAACAGCAACAAAAACACTTTAACACTATATACTCAAACTATTAAAAGATAAATTAAAATGGAATTCTGAAAAAATAGACAGTATTTCAAAACAATAGAAGTGGACACAGTAGTGGAAACAGGAACAAATTCCAAACAAGATGATGACAATATTAATAATAACCGTATTAATTATCACATTAAGTATTCTAGACACATGAATGGTCTAAACATTTAATGTGTCAGAGATTGTCATATTGGAAGTCAATAATTTAAGTGCCACTTAGAAATAGAAAATGAAACCAAATAAGATCAATGACTTTTGGAAATACTGATATACAGGGACACCTGGATGTCTCAGTTGGTTCAGCATCTCCCTTTGGCCCAGGTCACGATCCCAGGTTCTGGAATTGAGCCCCACATCGGACTACCTGTTGGGCAGGGAGCCAGCTTCCCCCTCTCCCTCCCTCCCCCCCAAATCCCCCCAAACCCCCCCACACTGGGTGTGTGCTCAATTCCAGGCACACAGGCATTCTCTGTCAAATAAACAAACGAAATCCAAAGAAAAAAGAAGGTAAAATAGACAATTTAAGACGCCTCATTTATAAAACGGTACCAACGGAAAGGAAAAGATCACCTAGGACCTTCAATCCTGAAAAATAACAGATAAAATACCAGTATCTAAATTACTAAGAGTTCAAAAGGTTGTCCAGCCCACCTCTTGAAANTCTAAATTACTAAGAGTTCAAAAGGTTGTCCAGCCCACCTCTTGAAACTCCCTTGCTAAGTTGAGGAAGCCCAGTCATCAGGAGTCCTATTCAACTGTAAAATTTCCAAGAAAAACAGAGACTTCATGATCTTGTCAACTGGAATCCTTTTCCTCCTTAAGTCATATTGTATCTAGACACCACTCTAGTCACTGTTCTACCAACTGTTTCAAAATAGCTGTTTCTAAAACCTGAAGCCAGCAAGCACAGAACAGAATGGAATTATAAGAGAAAGGCATTTTCTAGTTCTCCTGGGGTGACCCTTTTTAAAACAGACACTGGTTCAGAAGACATCTATTTTGCAATAAATTGTTGCCTCAGCTGTGAGCAGAGGAGCAGGTATGAACTTGAAAGGGAGATGATAAAGGCACCTAATGTTAAGAGACTATGCAAAGGGATGCCCTGGTGGCTCAGTCAGTCAAGCCACTGTCTTGGGCTCAGGTCATGATCCCAAGGTCCTGGAAAGGAGTCCTGCACTGGACTCCTTGCTCGGTGGGGAGCCTACTTCTCCCTCTGCCTCTGCCTGCAACTCTGCCTGCTTGTGTGCTCTCTCTCTCTCTGACAAATCAATAAATTAAAAACAAACAAAAAAAGGAAGTGAGAGACTATGCAAAGAGGGGCACCTGGGTGGCTCAGTCCTTCAGCCTCTGCCTTCAGCTCAGGTCTGGATCCCAGGGTCCTGGGATGGAGCCCTGCACAGGGCTCCCTGGTTGGCAGGAAGGCTGCTTCTTCCTCTCCCATTCCCTCTGCTTGTATCCCTTCTCTCACTGTCATTCTCTGTGTCAAATAAATAAATAAATAAATAAATCTTTTTAAAAAAGAGGCTATACAAAGAGTAAAATTAAAAACTAAAGACAGGAAGTAAACGAATGTTGGCAGTATTTCCAAATCATTCGCCAAGTGCTTTTTAAAAATTTTAATAGACATACCCTATTCGTAGAAAAAAATGGACCAATATAGGACCTTATTTTAAAAAGGAAACGTTTTAAAACCAGAGATTGGGAGAACGGATTACCCTTTAAAAGTTACACCTAGGAGTACAGAAGCCGTAGCCCATGAAGACCTTGCCTCTGAAGATTTAACAGTGCGTCAGAGGCACTATCCTTGGCCATGTGGCCTTCAAATTTAAATCTGGGGCAAACATGTAAAAAGGAAATTCCACTACAAAAGGAAATGCACAAAGTTCTTCCATGACCACAGAACAAAAGAATCGAGAGGTGTCCCAAGAGTTTACATGAGCTGGGTCTTACATCTGAAGGTGGCTTCTACCAAGTAAAACGAAGAGGTGGAAAGTCTTCAGGCAACACACTGACATGAGAGAACCTGCTGAGGAACACAAGTTTGACCGTGGTAAGAAGTGGCAAAGATGAGCTGGTAGGTAGGACAGAGCCAGACCTTGATGGGGCCTCGCAGGTCCTTTAAGGAAACAAGGCAGTACCTCCTCGGGCAATCAGGCAGCAACCACGCAGCAACCAAGCATTCTAGGCAGACAAGCTACATGATCTATGTGTTTTCTAGAGAGATCATTAGACACCTGGCTGAGCAAAGCTACTCCAAGAGTTCAGGTGCAGGTCTGTACCACAGAGATTCACAATTAATGAAGTTCACACTGAACTGAAAAAGTAAAGCATGAGGACCTAAATTAAGGTGGTAGTGACAGGAATACAGGAGGAATAAAACAGAATTTGGCATCTGACTGCTACAGTTGGTGTCTAATGATGCCTATAAAGTGCTGGCTGTGGAGATGGTAATACCGTTCTCAGAAAAAAGCTTATTAAAAACAGTATGAACGTGAAGTTGGAAAAGATCTGAGTCAAGTGCAACGGTGCAATAGAAACCCAGCTGGGAATGGAAACTCTAAGGCTCATTTCCTTGTCTGCGAAACGGAGAGAAGTATCATACCCTTAAAAGGATTAAATGAGACAATCCATGAAATAGGCTTAATATAGTGCCTATTTGTTAAATTCAGGTTAAATGCTGGCCCTTATCAGCATGCGTGTTAGGGTGAGTGTAGGTTAAGGAGGACGACTTGATGAGGTGTCCCACTCTTCCTCCTGTTACCCAGTGAAGCTCTTTCTAGGTCTGTTGTTCCAATTCCTCCCTCAATAACGGCCGTTCCATAAATACTAAGCATGAAAAAGTGCAAATGAACACCTGTTCTAATAGAACCAAACTTTACCTAGGGGCATAACACACTATTAGCTATTTCAGTAATACACTTTCCAAAAAAGAAAAAAAAAA
>NW_019154493.1:12366-17468 GCF_002288905.1 Enhydra lutris kenyoni | reverse complement strand
ACTATTAGCTATTTCAGTAATACACTTTCCAAAAAAGAAAAAAAAAACAAGAAAAGAAAAAGAGAAGCACTGAGTCTTTCTTTTAATTAAACAACAAAGACTATGACGACCCCTAGGGCTGTAGTACACGATTCTGTAGTTAATACACACCTTCCACAGCAGGTGTTTTGACAGAAAGCTCTTATCACCCACCCTTTCCGCGGAACGAAACAGCGTCCAGGGAGGGCACGGGGCACCCCCAACGACACCCTGAAACCACAGGCCCAGACCTTGTAGCCTCCACAGAAGGCGGCGACTGCGGCGCCCCACCAAAGACCTCAGAGAGCACGGAAAGCGGGCGGACTTGTGGACTTGAGCATAGTCCTCAGGGGCGGCATGGGAGCCCTGGGCTGGATGTGGAGGGGGCGCGCAGGGGCAGCCCGAGGTCTGAGGCAGGGGAATGGGCCAGCTCCTTCCCTCTCCCCTCCCAGGCTCGCACACTCCCTCCCCACCTGGTTAAATCTCCCTTTGCCTGGGACCAGTGGTGGCGGCAGCCAGGGCGGGGGGCCGCTGAGCAGGAGCCTCCAGGGCTGCTGCCTGCAAAACGGGAGGCGGGAGGCCAGAGCGGGAGCCACCCCGCCCGCCGCCCGCCCCAGGATCTCCACTCTAGCAGCTCCCGCCTACCCCGCCCTGGGTGGCCCCAGAGACTAGTCTTCGCTGGCCCCTGCCCGCCCACAGCCCTCCCTCCCCTTCCACCCTCTCAGCTCAGAGCAGGTACCTGCTCAGGCTCTTCTAATCGCCCGAGGACAAGCGTGGGCTGTACCGCCCCCCCACCCCAAAGCCGAAAGAGGCGCCCCTGGAAGGAGAAATTCCGTCCAGGAAGTCCTCCCAAAAAGGAGAAATTCCGTCCAAGAAGTCTTCCCAAACCGGCCCCCCTTCCTTCTCCGCGCCCGTCCTCAGCCCTACCTCTGCCCTTCCTCAGCTGCTGGCCCTTGAGCTCCCACCGCCGCGGCCGCTTGCGCAGCCCCCACCGACGCTTGAGCCGCTGCCGCCGCCGCTTAAGTTGCCTACGCCGTCAGCGCGGATGCCGCTTGCACCTGACCAGATGCCCTACCGCCGCCGCCGCCGCTTGAGTTGCCGACGCTGTCAGCGCGGACGCCGCTTGCACCTGACCAGATGCCCTACCGCCGCCGCCGCTGCTTGAGCCACCGCCTCTGCTTGAGACGCCGCCGCCGCCGCCGAAGCCGAGGCCACTTGTGCCGCCGACGCCGTCTGCGCTGCCGCCGCTTGCGCCGCCGCTGCTAACGCCGCAGTCTGCGCAGCCGCCACCGCCGCTTGAGCCGCGGACTCCGAATCCGTCGCCGGTTGTGCAACCCACGCCATCAGCGCTGACGGAGCTTGCGCCTACGCCTCCGCTTGCACCGCCAAAGCCGCTATCTGCTCTCCGCTGCTACCGCCGCTGCCGCCGCTTGCGCTGCCGCCGCCGTCGCTTAAGCCGCCGACACCGAAGCCGTCGCCGCTTGTGCAGCCAACGCCATCTGCGCCGACGCCGCTTGCGCCTGCGCCGCCGCTGCTACAGCCGCTGGCGCTGCTGCTACCGCCGCCGACACCGCTTCCGCCGCCGCCGCTGTCTGCCCCGTTGCGCCCGCCGTCTGCGCCGCCGCCGCCGCTTCTCCAGCCGCCGACGTCTGCGCCAACGCCGTTTGCGCCACCGACGCCGCCGACGCCGCCGTCTGCGCCGCCGCCGCTTCCGCCGCCGACGCCGCTTGCGCCGCCGCCGCCGCCTGCGCCGGAAGCGGCGGCGGCGGCAGAGTCGGCGGCGGCGGCAGAGTCGGCGGCGGCGGCAGAGTCGGCGGCGGCGGCAGAGTCGGCGGTAGCGGCGCAATCAGCGTCTGCGACGGCGCAGATGGCGTAGGCGGCGGAAGCGGCGGCAGCAAGCGGTGTTGGCGGAGATCGCGTTGGCTGCACAAGCGGCGTCGGCGGCTCTAGCGGCGACAGCGGCGAAGATGGAGGCAGAGACGGCGGCGGGGGCGCAAGCGGCGTCGGCTGCACAAGCGGCGTCGGCTTCGGCGCGGCAGTGGCTCAAGCGGAGGCGGTGGCGCTAGTAGCGGCGGCGGCGGTGGGCGTCGGGGCAGGTGCAAGCGGCGTCGGCGCTGAGGGCGTTGGTGACTCAAGTGGTGGCGGCGGCGGCGGCGGCTGGAGCGTCGGCGGGAGCTGCGCAAGCGGTGAAGGCAGCGGTAGCTGGAGGGCCAGCAGCTGAGGAAGGGCGGAGGTAGGGCTGAGGACGGGCGCGGAGAAGGGAGGTGGGCTGGTCTGGGAGGACTTCCTGGACGGAATTTCTCCTTCCAGGGGCGCCGGTTTCGGCTTTGCGGGGGTGGGGGGGGGGCGGGCGGGGGTACAGCCCACGCTTGTCCTTGAGCGATTAGAAGAGCCCGAGCAGGTACCTGCTCTGAGCTGAGGGTGTGGAAGGGGAGGGAGGGCTGGGGGCGAGCGGGGGCTGGCGACCACAAGTCTCTGTGGCCACCCGGGGCGGGGCGAGGCGCGCGCTGCTAAAATGGAGATCCTGGGGCTGGGGGAGGCTGCGGTGGCGGCGGGCGCTGTCGGTCGGCTCTGGGCTGCCGGCTCTGAGCGCAGCAGCCCTGGCAGCTCCTCCTTGGCGGCCCTCTGCCGCTGCCATCGCTGTTGCAGGCAAAGGGAGATTTAACCCGGTGGGGAGGTGGGGAGGGCGCCAGCCTGGGAGGGGAGAGGGAAGGAGCCGGCCCACTCCCCGCCACCGGCCTCGGGCTGCCTCTGCGCGCCCCGTCCAGATCTGGCCCGCGGCTCCCCTGCCGGCGCCCCCAGCCCCACGCTGCAGTCCACAAGTCCGCCCGGTCCCCGCGCCCGCCGCGGCCTCTCTAGGGCCGCCGCCATCTCCGCCGCCTGTGCGAGGCAGCANGGCCTCTCTAGGGCCGCCGCCATCTCCGCCGCCTGTGCGAGGCAGCACGGTCCGGGCCCAGAGGTTGCGTGGTGCCGGTGGGGGCGTCCCGTGCACTCCCCGGTCCCTGTTTCGGTCCCTGGAAAGGGTGGGTGGGTGGTCGCCATAGCCGTTTCCAGCCCTGGATGCCTGGGAAATTGCGAGGGCTTACTAGTGCCTGTGTTTTGCGGTTTCTCCCCCTTTTTAACCCGATCTCTGTCTCTTCCCTCCCCTTTCCCCCACTCCTCATTCCTCAGAAGGCCAGAAAGACCAGCGAACCTGCTGCAGAGGAAGGCTTTTGGGGTTCCAGCGTCTGCACCTTCAGAAACTGCACTGAAGCCTTGAAGTGCAGCCTCTGCGATGTGAGGGAAGGCACCTTCACCAGGTACTTGAAGATCTGGGTTAGCTTTGGTGGAAGGACTTTTGTTTCTTAAGGTGTGGGAGGGGATGGAGGGCTCTCCTTGAGGCCCTCTTTCCAGCTTGTTGAGGATGGCTTTTTTGCATTTGCGGTTGGTTGATGTGTGGTTTTGGTTGTGTGTATTTCGTGTTGGGTGCAAAGCGGTCCTATTCACCGCATGACTTAAGGGAGGGCATTTGTCCAAGTTTTCGTCTCATTTCTAACGGGCTGGATTGGTTTGACACTTGGATCCATTGGGTTATTGGTATGGATGGGTTCAAAAAGAGAGGAAGCCGTGATTTTGCTGTGGATTGTAGGAGTTTAGACGTTTTCTTTTGACCATGTGTAGAATGTTTTTAATTTGCCTGTCCTGAATTACTGTTTTCTTCTCTGAGTGATTTGGTGGTGGAGGTACAGTTACGCTGGTTGTTGTGCTTTTCCTTTCTTGAGCGGCAAATGTCTGTTCCTTTCTTGAGTTTGAAGTTAAACGCTGGGGTTGGATAAAGAAAGTGTATTTTTTTGGAAAGCTGAACTGTCAGTTTGTGTGTGTTTGTTTTCTGATTCTCTTCTGCAGTGGGGTGATGGGTGTCTTTCTAGACAGCGTTAAGGTACACATTTGTCTTTTGGGGCAGCTCCCAGTCTCCTTTCTTTTGGGGCAAGGGATAATTACTACTGTAGGCTTTGCCGTTTAGCTCATTGGGTTGGGGAGAATGTAAATTTGAAAGCTTTGTGTAGAGGCTAGTCTGCTTGTCCTTAGTTGACTGCCATTTTCTGAGGCCAGGACAGCTAACTTGTCAGTGTATGCTGTTAGTTGCTGCGATGGGAGGTTTGAGTGACGTACGTTCATCCTGTGCTTCAGTCAATGCTGAAGTAATTCCAAGATGAATGAAAACGATTTTGGTAGGGACGCCAGGGTGGCTCAGTGGGTTAAGCCGTTGCTTTCAGCTCAGGTCATGATCCCGGGGTCCTGGAATCGAGTCCCGCATCGGGCTCCTTGCTTGGCGGGGAGCCTGCCTCTCTCTCCACCTCTGCCTGCCTCTCTGCCTGCTTGTGTGCTTTGTCTCTCTCTTTCTGAGAAAAAAACAAAAACAAAAAAACAAAAAACAAAAAACTATTTTGGTAAACGGCAGCTGTGTGAGGAAGTTGTCAGCACTACATCAGTTCGCTAGAACTTCGGGTAATAGTGGATCCCTGAATGTCTCCTTTGCAGTCTGAACTGAAACATGCTGTAGTCTTTTGGCTCTCAGTTTCTCTGTGGCTCTGTCACCTGGGCCTTTTTGGTTGTGGCGTCTTCCTCCCCATGGAGAAGTTCCCTTCTTCTTTCTAAGGGAAGGGGGTTTTGTGTTTGTTTGTTTGTTTTTAAGGCTTATTTATTATCTTAAAGATATTTGTTTCTTTGAGAGAGTCTCTGTGGGGGCAGGGCAGGGCAGAGGGACAGAGAGAGAATGTCAAGTACACTCTGCACTGAGCCAGGAGCCAGACTGAGGGCTCCATCCCAGGACCCTGAGATCATGACCTGAGCCAGGGTCAGGAGTTGGATGCTTAACCCACTGAGCCACCCAGGCACCCCTTTAAGTGAACTTTTTGAACCGCAGCATATATACAGAGAAGTGCACAGATCCTAAGCCAAAGGCTTGAGGAACCTTCACAAGAGGAACACACCATGTGACTTGTACCCAGGACCCCAGAGTCTATGATAACATTCTTGATGGTCACTTCTGCCACAGTTCTTGACTTCCGTTGCTGGGGAGCTGTTGCGCATGTTTCTGAATT
>NW_019154493.1:5666-11225 GCF_002288905.1 Enhydra lutris kenyoni | reverse complement strand
AGAAGTTTTATTTGATCACCTGTTACGTTTTACCTTTTTTGAGGGTAGGACCTTTTCAAAACAAAGCTAAACAACCTAATGATTTTTATTTTGAGCGGGAGGTAGAGAAAGTTTTAAGCAGTCTTCATGGAGACTCTGAACCCCACATGGGGCTCCATCTGATGACCGTTTCATCATGACTTTCTGACCCTTAACTGATTTGAGCCACACAGGTGCCCCCCGAGGGAAGGACCTCTCTTTTCACATCTTTATTTTTTTAACCATGTAGTATAGTGCCTGGCACTGACAGGGGTTCAGTAAATGTATATAGAATAGATGAAGACGAGTTTCAGTTGGCATCCCCCTTAAAACTGTTCCATCCGTTTAAAAGTTTTATGTAATAATTAAGCTTTCATCCTAGGGCTTGAATCCTGTGTCTGTAATGTTACTAGGATAGGGGAAAGTTGTTTTTATGAAGCGTGTCCTTAAAAGTAATATACCTGTTTTTCTCATTTTGTTTTTCTCACCATGGGCTGGAAATTAAACCCAGAATTTGAGTCTTGGATGCTGTAGACAGTGCATTGAAAGTACTTCCTGGAGTGGTTTGGAGCTTCAGAGCATGAGCACATTGACCCGAACAAGAACTCTGAAGATTCCTAATCCTTTTTGGTTGTCCATTTGGTTATTTAAGTGGCTGAGAAAGTCTTACAGTCTGCTAAGGAAGTGGAGGTCCATCATGTGCAAAATCGGTTTTGAGGAACTAGATGGGTGTGCACGTAACCTGGCGTCTAAAGGCAGTTTAAGAATGGGTACAGAACATGTTGGGTATCGATGGAGGGGTTATGCTGTCCACCGTGTAAGTTCTCTTGTGTTCGTATACCTCTAAATTGGAAGTTGTACACGGAGTATATTCTGTTGAGGACTGTGGATTAATTCTGTTAAATTGGAGTCTTGACTCATTCACTTCATGTATTGAGCTTTAATTTCAGTTCTATGCAGTGATTGACTGTCGTGTCAAAGAAGAATTGTCACTAAAGACAATGCAAGAAAACTGCAGTGTTAGAAATCAGGAATAGTTGAAATCATAAGGTAAACAAGTGAAATTTTAATTTTTCAATAGGATTAGATAATGCTCTCTTTCCCTCCCTTTCTCATTTTAAAAAACTATTTAAATGATCCTTTGGTTGAGAGAAGAAATTGGTAGAAGGGATATGTTAAAAAAAAAAGAATCTTACTTAAAACTTCATATTAAGAGCATTCGCAATACATTTTAAGATGAAGTTGCTTTTGCGGGGGACAGGAAATTAAAGGGGATGTAGGATGCCAATTTTATCAGCCTGTATTGGATCTTCAAATCTATCGAGTACTTGGTGGTTAGTCAGGGAGAAAATCAACCTGATGACTATTTTCTGAGAAGAGATGAGGTTTCGGGGCGCCTGGGTGGCTCAGTGGGTTAAAGCCTCTGCCTTCGGCTCAGGTAGTGATCTCAGGGTCCTGGGATCGAGCCCCGCATCGGGTTCTCTGCTCCGCGGGGAGCCTGCTTCCTCCTCTCTCTCTGCCTGCCTCTCTGCCTACTTGTGATTTCTCTCTGTCAAATAAATAAAATCTTTAAAAAAAAAAAAAAAGAAGAGATGAGGTTTCCTATGTAGGGTAGAAGGTTTATACACACTGTTCATTCTTTTCTAGAAGTAAAAGTTGTCGAATATCATAAGTCTGACAGAATATTCCAGATTTCAAGAAATAAAAATTCAGCTTAAAACGACCTTCAGGTGGAACCAAACCGTTCTGTGGTCTTGGGGTGCCTGGGTGGCTCAGTTCGTTAAGCATCTGCCTTTGACTCAGGTCATGATCCCGAGGTCCTGGGATTGAGCCCAACATCGGGCTCCCTGCTCAGAAGGTCTTACTTGGAGGGAAATGGGACACTTACCCAGGTGGATAGGAGGTAGCTACCGTAGTAACACCCATTTGTAACCGGGTTAATACCCATGTGTTCACTTCGAATTTCAAACTTTAATAAGCATGAAGGTTGGAACTGTGTTTATCTGGTACTACCCAAGCCTCTTGTGAATTTTTATCACACGAAGGAGAGAGATTATCAGCGCATTGGTAAAATTCAAAAGTAACGGATGTATTTGTAGGGTATTTTCCTGTATCATTCCATATATTCCTGATTCTCCTTTATTTTGGTTGTGAAGGTGGTAATACATGCTTAGAAGAAATTAGGGGACAAAAGAACATAGAGGTCACTTTTATTCTGCCCATGTAGAAATTTTTATTTGACCAATGTGTTTATTCTCCAGACGACAAATATTTGTGTAATTATAGTTTTCCAGGTGCTGTTTAATATGCTAGTTTATTGCATTTTGAAAGTGCTATAGGTTGTAGTTCCGTGTAGGAATGAGGGTATCAGGCAGTGTATGATACAAAACTAATTGAGTCTCTGGTTTGAAAGTCATCAATTCTGACTTGTTGGTTTTCTATGGTTCATTTTGGGTTTTTCTTCTCTAAGGAAATTTTTTTTGCGATTACTTCATAGTTTTAGGGATTCCTTTTTGTAGGAAATAAAGCCAACATCCAGATTCCAGTGTTCTTTTTGTTTTTTGTTTTGTTTTGTTTTGTTTTACTTTGGGGTAGAATGAAAATATGTCTTTGGATTCTTAGTATCCGTGGCGTGATTAACTTTGCCGAAGTCTTTCATGAAAAGATTAAGTATGTAAGGCAATCCAGATTTAATGTTTTTCTACTAAACTTGTTTAACGTTGTGGCGCTCCAACTTTCCCGTGTATCGGAATCCCCTGGAATGCTTGTTGAAACACATTGCTTGATTTCCGGCTCTACCCACCACCTTCTGGGTTTTGTTTTTATGAAGTAGGTCTGGGGTAGGACCTGTGACTTTGCATTTATTTCTTAGAAGTTACTAGGTGATGTTAGTGCTGCTAGTGCTGGTCTAGGGAGCACTGTTTGAGAACTATTGGTTAGATGACCTTAAATACAACAGAGAAGCCAGCCATGTTTCTTAATGAAACTGGAGATAGTTTTGATGTTACAGAAAATTGATGTCTCGGGGCGCCTGGGTGGCTCAGTGGTTAAGCCTCTGCCTTCTGCTCAGGTCATGATCTCAGGGTCCTGGGATAGAGTCCTGCATTGGGCTCTCTGCTCAGCGGAGAGCCTGCTTCCTCCTCCTCTCTCTCTCTCTCTGCCTACTTGTGATCTCTGTCAAATAAATAAATACAATTTAAAAAAAAAAGAAAATTGATGTCTTGGCATTGCACAGGAAATTTAAGAGAGGTGATCTCCATTCATGTTTTTATTTATTTATTTATTTAAATGATTATATTTGTCGGTGGAGGTGGTGGAGAGTGAGGAAGCACAATCAGGGAGAGCGGCAGGCAGAGGCAGAAGCAGGCTCTCAGCTAAGCGGGAAGCCCCATGCAGGCCTCGATCCCAGGACCCTGGGATCATGACCGGAGCTGAAGTCAGTTGCTTAAGTGCCTGAGCCACCACGCATCCCTACATTCCTTTTTTTTAACTTAGAGCTGGCATTAGAGGCGATTTCTTAAGAAATACATTGTGTGTAGTAGAAGAGCACTTATCAGTTGGGGAACATATGCACTGAATTTTTATCTTCCACATTGAAAAGTCAGATATTGTCTTGGGCTATTAATATGTGTGTTGGATTTCAGATACATGTAGTTTTATAGGCTATTTCTTTGTAACGTATGTTAGAACAAGTTTGGTAGTCCGTAAACTAACCTTTCAATAGGATGTTGGCCAAAGAATGTGAATAGGTAGTTAATCAAAGAACGACAAATTAAGTCAGGAAACATGAGAAATGTATAACTTCTATTAGTTCAATAGAAAACAACATTTTTGGCAAGTCAGATTTTAAAGACTACAAAATTGTTAGTGCGTCTAGGAAGAAGTGGACATTGTAACAGAGCCTTGGTGGCTAAGATAAGCTGCTTTACATTTTCTGAAGGCCAGTTGGTAGCAATTCCTTTAAAAATATTTGTAGCTTGTGATCCAGCATTTTCACTAGGAATTAGTGTTCTCTGCACATACATTTTCTGTGTAAATACATTTGTTGCATCATTATTATAACAAAAAATAGCTCCCTGGCCAATGCACTCGTTAAATGTTGGTAGTGTGCTTCATGAGGGGCAGGTCTTTTGCTAAGGCCACAAGGGTCTGTGGCCCAAAAAGTGGAGTTTGGTAGTAATTCATGCTGCAAGTTAAAAACAAACAAACAAAACAGCCTGCGTAGAGGTCAGGGAATTGATACAAAACTGTGCAATAGTTACAAATATTTTGCAGCTCTTAAAAATGCCAGCTTTACTTGTCATACCGCAAAACTGGAAATAACCCAGATGTCCTTCAGTAGATGAGTGGTACATCGGTCCCAGATGGAATGCTTCTCGGCAATTAAGAAGGAACAAAGTCTGGATGCATACAACAGCTGGTGTGGATTTCAGGGGCATGATGCTGAGTGAAAAAAGCCAATCTGTGCAGGTCACACACTGTAGGCAGCCACTCACGCTTTTGTTATCACAAAGTTAGATTAGCAGTCACCAAGGGTTAGGGCTGATGAGGTTGGGGGTGGGGTGGGTGGTTGTGACTGGGAAGGGGTACTGAGAGGGAACGGTTTGTGTTGCTGAAATCTGATCTTGATTGTGGTGGTTGTTACCTGAATCTACACATGTGATAAGGTGACCTAAAATGGCACACATGCGTCCCAGTGTCCGTTACTTGGTTTTGATGTACTGTAATCCAGAGGATGCAACCCTGTCTGGGAAAAGGGCTGCAAATTATATGGGACGTCATTCTGTTTTTGCAACACCCTGTGAATCTGTAATTATTTCCAAATAAGATGTGAAGTTTTAGAAAGCATATATAATAAAAGCAAATGTCCGCAGTATTAGAATAAAACAAGTTTCAAAGGGATAAAACATAGGATCCCACTTTAATATTTCATATCACTTAATTTAGTATATTTACCTGGAAGTAATGAGTGATCAAAATATTCTGAGCAGTAGCATGGTGGATTCTTTTGGATTCTTTTGTGTGTGTGTGTATGCTTCTCTATAATGTCTACAGTTTAGATGAGTTGATATCACTTCTGTAGTTTGTAAAGCAGTCTTCAATAATAAGTTCCAAAAATCTAATTCTGGAATGTTGAAATTTAAAGAACATTTACATTGAGATAGTAAAGTTTTGTTTCTATTGGTTACACCAAGTTAGCATTTAAAGAGCTATTAGCTGAGATTGGAAAGTATATTTTTCCTCTAAAACGTGTTGTGTTTGTAAATTTAAAGCTGTTTTTTGCTCTCGGTATTAAAAGGTCCTGTATGATGTTCTGACTCCCCAGTGTTGACCAATGTAAGTATATACATTGCAGGCCACATGAAATTTTAAGCTTCATTAACCACAGTGAGCAAGTAAAAAGCCGCTGAAATGATTATTTTTAAAGATTCTATTTTATTTATTGTCAGAGAGAGAGAGAGAGACAACGTTCTCTCGGGCCCGAGAGCCTGTGTACCCGTGCACAAGCCGGGGGCAGGGGCAGGCAGAGGAGACAGGGCA
>NW_019154493.1:0-2181 GCF_002288905.1 Enhydra lutris kenyoni | reverse complement strand
TCCTTAACCAGAGGCAGGGACCCACCTTGGAGCCCTGGTGACCTGGGAGCCCCGAGGCAGCGTGTCAGCAGCCTGCCTGCCTTCTTTCTCTGCATGGGCTGGCATGTCCAGGGTGCTTCCCAAGTAGGGTGTGGTGAGCATCTTTTCAGTTTTTGTTTCAACATCTAGTCTGTTGTGGATGATATTCTATAACATACAATAAAGATGATTTCCTAGAAATAAAATGCAAGAAACCTGTAAACTACAAGCTCAAATGATTTATTAGGAGAATCAATAGACACAGAACTCCTATATCACATTGCAGTACATTTCTAAATGCTGCTCAAGTTTTGTTCTTAAGATAGTTACTCTTTAAGGAACAGGACTGTAGAACACATATTTTATCTTCCTTTCCCCCCTTTTATTCGCCATCTCCTTTACCCAAGCTCCCCACCCTGGAGCTGAATAAGTCCATTTTGGGGGCAATGTTTGCTCGTGCCTTCCTCTCCCGCAGTCAGTCTGTGAGGTCAGTTTATAAGCATAGAGGCTTTCACCCACACAGGATGGAGATGAAGGGAACATGGTAAGAAATTCAGCTTTATTTTATTTTATTTTATTTCATTTTGCGTGGACATTTATCTGCCCCATATTCTGACCACAAAATATTATTTCATCTTGATCTCGCATTTTGAGGTTTAGCTGAGTCCTAAGTAGTTTGTACCTGGCCACAAAAAAGCATACTTCCAAGAGGAACATTAAGATCTGATGTTTTGATGTAAAACACTTGTCTTTCCTGTGTACAATCATGGGACATTTTATGGTAATCTTTAAACATTTCATTTATTTATTTATTGGAGAGGGAGAGCATGAGTGGGAGAGCCAGAGGGAGAGGGAAAAGCAGGCTGTCCGCCGAGCAGGGAGCAGATCCTGACGTGTGCCAAAGGCAGATGCTTTACCGACTGAGCCACCCAGGTGCCCCAAGGGACATTTTTATTTCTAAGATCTTTATTTCCACCATTAAATCATTAAATAGACTGTACTTACTTTGGTTCCAGCAGGTTTAAGGTAAAAAGAAGAGAATGTGAACGTCCTGATTTCTCCCATGAGTCCACAGAAAAATCACTGACCCCAAAGAAGAGCAGCCGGATCCTCATTTGCTCTTCTCCTAGGGCGGGCTCTGAGGGATGCTTTCCGACCTCACTGAGCGATAACTTGTCTCTGCGTCTCTCTCTCAGGACATTTTGCTCGAGTCTATGGCATCAGTCAGCTGATAAAGGCATTTCTACGGAAGACAGACTGTCATTGTCAAATTGTAAATCTTGGGACTGGGATGGAGACCACCTTCTGGAGATTAAAGGTAAATGAACATTCGCCCTCTTTCCCTAATTGTTTCATTTGTGAAGGTGCCCACCTGGTTCAAAATGTTAGAAATATATTAGGAGGAGATGCAGTGACTGCCTGTCTCCCACCCCGTCCCCAGCTACTCGCGCCTGCTGCTGCCGTCAGCCACGTACTTGATGTCACCGGGCCCCTGGTGAAGGATGGGTGCCTGACTTCTCATCCTTTGCTGTTACCAACAGGGATCCTGATAAAAATCCTTGTCGACGTGTCCTCTGCATGAGTGGAAGACCCTGCCAGTGGGACTGTGAGGCCTAGACCCCTGTGTCTGCTGTATTCACAATCACGAAGATTTTATTGTCAGCGTGACAGTGTCTTCAGTATAGTTTAGTGATGTGCAAGGCTGGGTGATAGTGATACGTACAAAGGCCTTTCATAGCTGTTCCCTGATTTCATCCTTCACCTGCTCTGTTAACGATCAAGAACAGGTATAACTACTCTCACAGGAAATGAGACGGGTCGGGTTAGTGGCAGAACCAGGACCGAATAGACTGCAGGTCCCGCAAGTCCAGGTTGCTTCCCTGTTTCTCTGTACAGAGGCTTGTGCTTGCTCAGGGGGTTCTTTGTGGTCCATCAGTCGGTGGTGCCTGTGCCTCAGTGACCATCATGTGGTGGAAGGAGCTGGAGCAGAATGCAGGGGCAGAACGTACACAATAGGAGCAGAAGCCACTGGAGAAATGCCTCCTCTCGGTGCCACACCCTTTTGAATTGGTCCCGAAGTTGGTTTTGTCCTTCGTGTCATATAGTTGGGTTGATCAGGAATAAATCTGACATTTTCATTTCTGGTCTAGGTACACTGAGACT
>NW_019154492.1:21682-21747 GCF_002288905.1 Enhydra lutris kenyoni | reverse complement strand
GTCCATGTTGCTACAAAAGTTGGGTATTCTTCCTTTCTGATGGAGGCATAATACTCCATAGTGTA
>NW_019154492.1:0-21582 GCF_002288905.1 Enhydra lutris kenyoni | reverse complement strand
CAACTTGCATTCCCACCAACAGTGGAAGAGGGTTCCCCTTTCTCCAGGCAACCCACGGAATGGGAGAAGATATTTGCAAATGACAGTACAGACAAAAGGTTGATATCGAGGATCTATAAAGAACTCCTCAAACTCAACACACACAAAACAGACAATCATATAAAAAAATGGGCAGAAGATATGAACAGACACTTCTCCAATGAAGACATACAAATGGCTATCAGACACATGAAAATATGTTCATCATCACTTGCCATCAGGGAGATTCAAATTAAAACCACTTTGAGATACCACCTTACACTAATTAGAATGGCCAAAATTAGCAAGACAGTATTTAACCTTATTTTTGTGTGTGTATATGTGTGTGTGTGTGTGTGTGTGTGTGTGTGTTTGTGTGTGTGTGTGTGTGTGTTTCTTTCTTTAAAAAATTTTGGGAGAAAAAAAAAATTTTGGGGAGGTAGTTTCTTCTAAAAGACCAAAATAGACCCAAAATCAAGTGGGTGGCTCTCTTCTATTCACCAGTCTAATATACATATATTTTTTATTTTTCTTTAATTTTTTTACACTTCTTTTTACCCCCTTTCTCTGTCACTTCTGATTTGGTTAGTGTACATTTTTCTGGGGTCATTGTCTCCCTTTTAGTATTTTATTCTCTCATTCATATATTCTTATCTGGATAAAATGACAAGGTAGAAAAACTCATCACACACCAAAAAAAAGAACAAGAGGCAGTACTGAAGGCTAGGGACCTAATCAGTATAGACATTGGTAATATGTCATAGCTAGAGTTCAGAATGACAATTCTCAACATGCTAGCTGGGCACGAAAAAGGCATGGAAGATATTAGAGAAACCTGTCTGGGAAAATAAAAGCCCTTTCTGGAGAAATGAAAGAACTAAAATCTAACCACACTGAAATCAATAAAGCTAGCTCTTACTGCTCAGATGAATGAGGCAGAAGAGAGAATTAGTGATATAGAAGACCAAGTTACACAGAATAAAAAGTTGAGCAAAAGAGAGAGAAACAACTACTGGACCACGAGGGGAGAATTTGAAAGATAAGTGATACCATAAGATGAAACAACATTAGAATAATTGGGATTCCAGAAGAAGAAGAAAGACACGGGGGCATAAGGTATATTGGAGCAAATTATTGTAGAAAATTTCCCTAATATGGCAAAGGGGACAAGCATCAAAATCCAGGAGGTGCAGAGAACCCCCCTCAAAATCAATAGCAATAGATCCACAGCCCGTCATCCAGTAGTGAAACTTACAAGTCTTAGTGACGAAGAGAAAATTCTGAAAGCAGTCTGGGACAAGAAGTCTGTAACATACAATGGTAAAAATATTAGATTGGCAGCAGACTTATCCACAGAGACCTGGCAGGCCAGAAAGAACTGGCATGATATATTCAAAGCACTAAATGAGAAAAACATGCACCCAAGAATTCTATATCCAGCTAGGCTATGATTGAAAATAGAAGGAGAGATAAAACTCTTCCAGGACAAACAAAAACTAAAAGAATTTATATACACCAAAGCAGCCCTACAGGAAATATTGAAAGGGATCCTCTAAGCAAAGAGAGACCCTAAAAGTACTAGAGCAGAAAGGAACAGAGAAAATACACAGTAACAGTCACCTTACAGGCAATACAATGGCACTAAATTCCTATCTTTCAATAGTTACCCTGAAGGTAAATGGGCTAAATGCCCCAATCAAAAGACATAGGGTATCAGAATGGATAAAAAAACAAAACCCGTAAATATGCTGTCTACAAGAAACTCATTGTAGACCCAAGGACACCTCCAGATTTAAAGTGAGGGGGTGGAAAATAATATACAATATTAATGGACATTAAAAGAAAGCTGAGGTGGCAATTCTTATATCAGATCAATTAGATTTTAAGCCAAAGATTATAATAAGAGATGAGGAAGGACACTCTATCATACCTAAAGGCTCTGTCCAACAAGAAGATCTAACAATTTTAAATATCTATGCTCCTAACATGGGAGCAGCCAACTATATAAACCAATTAATAACAAAATCAAAGAAACACATTGACAATAATACAGTAATAGTAGGAGACTTTAACACTCCCCTCACTGATCATCCAAGTAAAAGTGATGTCCTTCTGTTCCAGTGCATCATTTAAGGAAATAAAGACCTTAAATGATGCACTGGAACAGAAGGACATCACAGATATATTCAGAACATTCAATCCCAAAGCAACAGAATACACATCCTTCTCTAGGGCACATGGAACATTCTCCAGAATAGATAACATTCTGGGTCACAAATCAGGTCTCAATCAGTACCAAAAGATTGGGATCATTCCCTGCCTATTTTCAGACTGCAATGCTCTGAAGCTAGATCTCAGTCACAAGAGGAAATTTGGAAAGAACTCAAATACATGGAGGCTAAAGAGCATCTTACTAAAGGATGAGTGGGTCAACCAGGAAACTAAAGAAGAATTGAAAAAATTCATTGAAACAAATGAAACTGAAAACACAACTGTTCAAAATCTTTGAGACACTGCAAAGACGGTCTTGAGAGGAAAGTATATAGCGATACAAGCCTTTCTCAAGAAACAAGAAAGATCTCAAGTACACAACTAACCCTACACCTAAAGGAGCTGGAGAAAGAACAACAAAGAAAGCCTAAACACTGCAGAAGAAGAGAAATAATAAATATCAGAGCAGAAATCAATGTAATAGAAATCAAAAAAAAAAGTAGAACAAATCAATGAAACTAGGAGCTGGTTCTTTGAAAGAATTAATGAGATTGATAAACCCCTGGCCAGACTTATCAAAAAGAAAAGAGAAAGGACACAAATTAATAAAATCATGAATGAAAGAAGAGAGATCACAACCAACACCAAAGAAATACGAACAATTATAAGAACAAATTACAAGCCACTTTATACTGGCAATTTTGATAATCTGAAAGAAACGGATGCATTCCTAGAGACATATAAACTATCACAACTGAACCAAGAAGACATAGAAAACCTGAACAGACCCATAACCTGCAAGGATATTGAAGCAGTCATCAAAAACCTCCCAACAGGGGCGCCTGGGTGGCTCAGTGGGTTAAGCTGCTGCCTTCAGCACAGGTCATGATCTCAAGGTCCTGGGATCAAGTCCCGAATTGGGCTCTCATCTCAGCAGGGAGCCTGCTTCCCTCTCTCTCTCTGCCTGCCTCTCTGTCTACTTATGATCTCTCTCTGTCAAATAAATAAATAAAATATTTTTTTAAAAAATCTCCCAACAAACAAGAGCCCAGGGCCAGATGGCTTCTCAGGAGAATTCTACCAAGCGTTTAAAGAGGAATTAATACCTATCCTCCAGAAACTGCTCCAAAAAATAGAAATGGAAGAAAAACTTCCAAACTCATTTTATGAGGTGAGAATTACCTTGATCCCAAAACCAGACAAAGACCCCATCAAAAAAGAGAATTACAAACCAATATCCTTGATGAACACAGATGCAAAAATTATCAACAAAATTCTAGCCAATAGAATCCAATAGTGCATCAAGAGAATTATTCACCACGACCAAGTGGGATTTATTCCAGGGCTTCAGGGTTGGTTCAACATCCACAAATCAATCAATGTGATACAATACATTAATAAAAGAAAGAACAAAAACCCTATGATACTCGCAATAGATGCTGGAAAAGCATTTGACAAAGTACAGCATCTTTCCTTGATCAAAACTCTTCACAGTGTAGGATAGAGGGTACATACCTCAATATCACCAAAGCCATCTACAAAAAACCAAAACGAATACCATTCTCAATGGGGAAAAACTGAGAGCTTTTCCACTGAGGTCAGGAACATGGCAGGGATGTCCATCGTCCCACTGCTATTCAAAATACTACTGGAAGTCCTAGCCTCAGCAATCAGACAACAAAAAGAAATTAAAGGCAACCAAATCAGCAAAGAAGTCCAACTATCACTCTTTGCAGGTGATATGATACTTTATGTAGAAAACCCAGAGACTCCACTTCAAATCTGCTAGAACTTGTACAGGAATTCAGTAAAGTGTCAGGATATAAAATCAATGCACAGACATTAGTTGCATTTCTTTACACCAACAACAAGACAGAAGAAAGAGAAATTAAGGAGTCAGTCCCATTTACAATTGCACCCAAAACATTAAGATACCTAGGAATAAACCTAACCAAAGAGGCAAAGAATCTATACTCAGAAAACTATGAAGTACTCCTGAAAGTAATTGAGGAAGACATAAAGAAATGGAAAAATGTTCCATGCTCATGGATTGGAAGAACAAATATTGCGAAAATATCTATGCTACCTAAAGCAATCTACACGTTTAATGCAATGCCTATCAAAATACCATCCATTTTTTTTTCAAAGAAATGAAACAAATAATCCTAACATTTATATGGAAACAGAAAAGACTTCGAATAGCTGGAGGAATGTTGAAAAAGAAAGTCAAAGTTGGTGACATCACAATTGCAGACTTCAAGCTCTATTACAAAGCTGTCATCATCAAGATAGTTTGGTTCTGGCACAAAAACAGACATATAGATCAATGGAACAGATAGAGAGCCCAGAAATAGACCCTCAACTCTATGGTCAACTTATCTTTGACAATGGAGGAAAGAATGTCCAATGGGAAAAAGACAGTCCCTTCAACAAATGGTGTTGGGAAAATTGGACAACCACATGCAGAAAAATGGAACTGGACCATTTCCTTTCACCACACACAAAAATAGACTCAAAATGGAGAAAGACCTCAATGTGAGAAAGGAATCCATCCAAGTCCATGAGGAGAACACAGGCAGCAACCTCTTTGACCTCAGCTGCAGCAACTTCTTCCTGGAAACATTGCCAAAGGCAAGAGAAGCAAGGGCAAAACTGAACTATTGGGACTTCATCAAGATCAAAGGCTTTTGCCCAGCAAAGGGAATAGTCAACAAAACCAAAAGACAACTGACAGAATGGGAGAAGATATTTGCAAATGACATATCAGATAAAGGGCTAGTATCCAAAAATCTATAAAGAACTTATCAAAGTCAACACCCAAAGAACAAATAATCCAATCAAGAAATGGGCAGAGGACATGAACGGACATTTCTGCAAAGAAGACATCCAGATGGCCAACAGACACATGAAAAAGTGCTCCACATCACTTGGCATCAGGGAAATAAAGATCAAAACCACAATGAGATACCACCTCACACCAGTCAGAATGGCTAAAATTAACAAGTCAGGCAACGACAGATGCTGGCGAGCATGTAGAGAAAGGGGAACCCTCCTGCACTGTTGGTGGGAATGCAAGCTGGTGCAACCACTCGGGAAAACAGCATGGAGGTTCCTCAAAAAGTTGAAAATAGAGCTACCCTATGACCCAGCAATCACACTACTGGGCATTTACCCTAAAGATACAAATGTAGTGATCCACAGGGGCACGTGCACCTGAATGTTTATAGCAGCAATGTCAACAATAGCCAAAATATGGACAGAGCCTAGATGTCCATCAACAGATGAATGGATAAAGAAGATGTGGTATATATACACAATGGAATACTATACAGCCATCAAAAGAAATGAAATCTTGCCATTTGCAATGACATGGATGGAACTAGAGGGTATTATGCTGAGCGAAATAAGTTGATTGGAGAGAGACAATTATCATATGACCCCCCTGATATGAGGAATTTGAGAGACAAAGTGGGGGGTTTGGGGGCAGGGAAGGAAAAAAAGGAAACAAGATGGGATTTGGGGGGGAGACAAACCGTAAGAGACTCTTAATCTCACAAAACAAACTAAGGGTTGCTGGAGGGTGTGGGGGTAGGGATAGGGTGGTCGGGTTGTGGATACTGGGGAGGGTATGTGCTATGGTGAGTGCTGTGAAATGTGTAAGCCTGATGATTCACAGACCTGCACCTCTGGGGCAAATAATACATTATATGTTAATAAAAAAATTTTTAAAAAACAGTGAGATACCACCGCACACCAGTCAGAATGGCTAAAATTAACAAATCAGGAAATGACAGGTGTTGGTGAGGATGCAGAGAAAGGGGAACACTCCTAAACTGTTGTTAGAAATGAAGCTGGTCCAGCCACTATGGAAAGTATGGAGGTTCCTCAAAAAGTTGAAAACAGAGCTACCTTACAACCCAGCAATCGCACTGCTGGGTATTTACCTTACAGATATAAATATAGTGATCCAAAAAGGCACGTGCACTGCAATGTTTATAGCAGCAATGTCCACAATAGCCAATCTATGGAAAGAACCTAAATGTCCATCAACAGGGGAATGGGTAAAGAAGATATGGTCTATATATACAATGGAATATTATGCAGCCATCCAAAAAACAAAAAAAAAAAAAAAAAACACGAAATCTTGCCATTTGCAATGATGTGGGTGGAACTAGAGGTTACAATGTTGAGCGCAATAAGTCAATCAGGAAAAGACAATTATCATATGATATCACTGATAGGAGGAATTGGAGAAACATGACAGAGCATCCTAGGGAAAGGGAGGGGAAAATAAAACAAGATAAAACCAGAGAGGAAGACAAACCATAAGAGACTCTTAATCTCAGGAAACAAACTGAGGGTTGCTGGAGGGGAGAAGGGTGGAAGGGATGGGGTGGCTGGGTTATGGACATTGGGGAGGGTATGTGCTATGTCAAGTGCTGTGAATTGTGTAAGCCTGATAAATCACAGAACTGTACCCCTGAAACAAATATTATATGTTAATTAAAAAAAAGAAAACCCTGCAGCAGTTCCTTGAATTAAACCTAAAATAATGGGGTTTTTTTCACCCCACATTTTTTAAATTTGTACTTATTTGAGAATAGAGAGAGCACTCAAATTGGGAGAGGGGGAGAGGAAGAGATAATATTCAGGCAGACCCTGCACTGAGTGTAGAGCCAGATGGCCAGACATGGGCTCAGTGCCATGACCTGAGATAATGCCTTGAGCTGAAATGAAGAGTTGGAAACTTAACTGATTAAGCTACCTAGGTACCCCCCTATTACTCTTTTTTTCTTTTCTTACTTTTTCCTTCTTTTTTGAAATTTTATTTTATTTTTTCAGTGTTCCAGAATTCATTGTTTATGTACCACACCCAACGCTCCATGCAATACGTGTCCTCATATTACCCACCACCAGTCTCACCCAACCTCTCACCCCTCTCCCCTCCAAAACCCTCAGTATGTTTCTCAGAATCCACAGTCTCTCATGATTCATCTTCCCCTCCAATTTCCCTCAACTCCCTTCTCCTCTCCATCTCCCTATGTCCTCCATGCTATTTGTTAGGCTCCACAAATAAGTGAAACCATATGATAATTGACTCTCTCTGCTTGACTTATTTCACTCAGCATCATCTCTTCCAGTCCCGTCCATGTTGCTACAAAAGTTGGGTATTCTTCCTTTCTGATGGAGGCATAATACTCCATAGTGTATATGGACCACATCTTCCTTATCCAGTCGTCTGTTGAAGGGCATCTTGGTTCTTTCCAGTTTAGCGACCATGGCCATTGCTGCTATAAACATTGGGCTAGAGGTGGCCCTTCTTTTCACTCCATCTGTGTCTTTGGGGTAAATACCCAGTAGTGCAATTGCAGGGTCATAAGGAAGCCCTATTTTTAATTTCTTAAGGAATCTCCACACTGTTTTCCAAAGTGGTTGCACCAACTTGCATTCCCACCAACAGTGTAAGAGGGTTCCCCTTTCTCCACATCCTCTCCAACCAACACGCATTGTTTACTATCTTGTTAATTTTGGCCATTCTAGCTGGTGTAAGGTGGTATCTCAACATGGTTTTTATTTCAATCTCCCTGATGTCTAGTGATTATGAACACTTTTTCATGTATCTGTTAGCCATTTGTTTGTCTTATTTGGAAAATTGTCTGTTCATGTCTTCTGCCCATTTTTTGATGTAATTACCTGGTTTTTGAGTGTTGAGTTTGAGGGGTTCTTTATAGATCTTAGGTATCAGCCCTCTGTAGCGTCATTTGTGAATATCTCCTCCCATTCTGTGGGTTGCCTCTTACTCTTTTAATTTAAGCTCTTAACTGATTCCTTATGGCTTAATTTCTTAACCTGGAATTTTGTCTTCCATGATCTGTACTCATACAGTTTGTTGACTATTCTTTTTAAAATGATAATGAAACTTCATTTGATAAGAAGCCTTCATGATAGTTATAATCACAATTGAATGCATAAGCACTGGTGAGGAGTGAAATCCCTATATCCAATCTGAGAACCAGATTTCATAGTTTAGACAAAATTATGCAACTCACTTATTTAGAACAAGGTCCTTCATAATAATATAGACCTAAAATATTTTCTTTAAAAATATGTAAGCTATACACTCCAACAGATGAATGAATAAAGAAGATATGGTCCATATATATAATGGAATATTTTGCCTCCATCAGAGAGGATGAATACCCAACTTTTGTATCAACATGGACAGGACTGGAGGAGATTATGCTGAGTGAGATAAGTAAGCAGAAAGAGTCAATTATCACATGGTTTCACTTACTTGTGGAGCATCAGGAATAACATGAAGAACATTGGGAGAGGAGAAGAGAAGGGAGTTGGGGAAAATTGGAGTGGGAGACAAAGCATGAGAGACTGTGGACTCTGAGAAACAAACAGGGTTTTGGAGGGGATGGGGTGGTGGGTATTATGGAGGGCACATAATGCATGGATCACTGGGTGTGGTGCATAAACAATTAATTCTGTAACACTGAAAAGAAATTTTAAAAATAAAAATTTAAAAAAAATATATATGTATATATATACTTATCAACTAATAGCTTACATATTAGTTACATAACCTGTTCATATTGGTTCATAGACTCTGACTGGCAACCAGATCAATGGGAGAAGCAAAGGCCTGAAGTACCGTCAATCAAATATTTTATAGTGTATCTATGTGTCATGCACTATTTTACATGCTGGGGAGACATTGGTGAACAAAACGGGCAAGCATCTCTTCCCCAATAACTTACATTATGGGGAGAAAGACAGTTAATGGATAAATAAATGATATGTTGTTTGTAAGTAGAATAGGATCAGGGATATTGGGAGTGCTTGGATGAAGTTTACAGTATAAAATATGGTCATCAGGGGCGCCCTGGTGGCTCAGTGGATTAAAGCCTCTGCCTTTGGCTCAGGTGATGATTCCAGGGTCTTGGGATCAAGCCCTGATTTGGGCTCTCTGCTCAGCAGGGAGCCTGCCTTCCCTCCTCTCTCTGCCTGCCTCTCTGCCTACTTGTGATCTCTGTTTGTCAAATAAATAATTTTTTAAATGGGGTCATCAGGGTAAGTCTCACTGAAAATATAACATTAAGCAAAGACAAGAAGGAGATGAAGGATTGGAGAAATGGACTACATTCAAGGCAGGGAAGCAGCTAGAGCAAAGGAGCTAAGGAAAGAGAATGACTCATGGAATTCAGCTCTAGTGGAGCCTAGTAGACCAAACTGGTAAACCTAGCTCAGAGTTAGGGACAAGAAACACAGCAGGAGAGAATGTTATCAGAGAGTTAATGGGAATATAGATCATGCTGGATTAACCATTATAAAAATGTTGACTTTTTCTTCAGAAAATTCCTCCAGATTTGCCACTAATGAGTACCTCTGGGGATAGGTCTCCAAGGCCAGGAAAGCTTTCTTCTTCCACCCAGCTGTTTCTATTCCCTAAAAAATGAAGATTAATGATGCTCAGCTCCCAAGCTATATCTTCTCTACCTTCAGACACAGTCTCACCAATGTAGGCAAAGGGTCTGGGTTCTCTGGACAGTCACGTGTCCTCAGTAAGGGCATTGAAGAGAATATATACGTGTCCTCAGTAAGGTCATTGGAGAGAATATATATTTCTAAGGGCACAACTCATAGGGTAGAGATGAAGGAAGCCAAGAGGTAAGTGTGGAAGGTAGCACCTGGAAAACTGAGTAATGGGCTCAGGTTTCAGAGTGGAATATAGTGAATGGAAGATCTGCCCTTACAAGGCCAGATCTGTCTGTTTCAAAAGCAGTACATCAATCAGTCTCACTGTGAGAAGCACCTTACATGGTAAAGCTGCCAACAGACACTCATGAGGATATATCTGGCAGGGAATGAAACCGATGAGTCTAGAGTTTTGAAAAAGAGTAGAACTGAAGATAAGATTCAAGAGATATCTGTTTATAGATAGTTAAAGACTGGAACTGGAAGACAGAGACCAGAAAAAGTGAATGAGAAGTGAATAAGGAGACATAAGAATAGTCAACCAAGGACTAAGAGGGAGTCTCCAGTGAGAGCACTGGAAGAGTGTGGTGGGTCCTGGGAGAAAGGGGAATAATATGTTTGGAGTAAGAAAATAGGAATCAACTGTGCTATGTCTTGCTGAGAGGTCAAATAACTTAAGGACTGAGAACTAAATGCTGACCTAGATAAGAGGGATTTAAGTGGAATAATAAGGCCAGAAACCTGCTTGAGGGGGTTTTAGAGGAACATGGAGAGTAACTGTGTGTGATGGAGGCAATTAACTTTTTGAAGAATTTTCCAGAAAGCACAGAAAAAATGGAGGATTAGTAGCAGATGCTGTGGATACACATTAGAATATCAGGGATATTGTCCATCTGAAGCTAAGGTTTTAGGTGGCTGAGATTTCTCAGTTTTAGATAGGCAGGACCTTACATGTTTTAGCTGCCCAAATATTATTCAGATAACCTCAGTTCTCAGTCAACATGAATTATATTATTTCCAGGTGAATTACCCAAAGAGGAGATAATAAAACTGAGATTATTCAAGCAAAATCATCAAGAAGGTCCATCCTGGGAGAAGTTGTGGAGATGTTGAGAGGTATGGCCATATCAAAGCCAAAGGATGTGCTGTTCTTAAGAGATACAGAAGTAAGGGAAACCTTAAACTTGTAGAGGGAGAAGGGCAATCCTCCAATTTCTGGGGCTTTTTTAAATTTAAATTCACTTAGCCAACATGTAGTACATCATTAGTGTTTTATTTCTGCTTTTAAAAAAGAGTTGAGGGGCTCCTTGGTGGCTCAGTGGGTTAAACCCACTGCCTTTGGTTCAGGTAATGATCTCAGGGTCCTGGGATTGAGCCCCACATTGGGTTCTCTGCTTAGCGGGGAGCCTGCTTCCTTCCCCCTCTCTCTTTGCCTGCCTCTCTGCCTACTTGTGATCTCTTTCAAATAAATAATAAAATCTTTTTTTAAAAGAGTTGAAAATAATAGAGGGGAAAGTGACAAAGCTATTGTAGTCCCACATTTTGAATTCAATTCAGCGGACAAGCAGGGTCAGCATCACCTGAGGTTATAGTGTGACAGAAATACAAATTCTCATGTTTCATCCAAGACCTAAGAACAGAATCTCTGAGGTGGAGCCCAAAAGCATGTGACTTACCTGGCTCTCCAAGTGACTCTCAAGCATGTGAAAGTTTGAGAAGCTCTGTTCTCAAGTATATAAAAAATGTGCTACATAAAGGGGGGGGGGATACTGTCCCTTTATCCTAAATCATTTATCTATCAGAACACTTCAGGTTTACTAGAACAAGGAGGTAATGAACATATTCATGGAAACAGGAAAGGAAACTGTGCCAAACACTTACAGAGAGGTCATGGAGCAATAATCTTTGAGACAGATCATGTGCTAAACTTGTTTCTGTACAGAACTATTTAAAAGAAAACAATTCCTACTCCCAAGGCATTTATAATTGGTAAGAGGTAATTAATATATCATAAAGATTAGAAAACACCTTTAGACAATATCCACTTAAGGCTAGATCAACATATCTATACATTCAGAAGAAATAAAGTAATGAGGGTTAGAATATTTGATAAATATGATGGCAAAGGGAGTAAATTCTTCACTGAGCCTTGAAGGTAATATTTGGGTGAGGAAGGAAGGATGTCAAGAGAGAAGAGTCCTGAGGCTTCAGGTCAAAGAGAGTACATGTAGGAAGGCAGAAATGACCATGAGGGATGCAGCCCAGGAGAGAGGGGAACAGGGGCTTTTAAATAGTGGGAACCCTGTTTTATAGGTGGGAGGATTCTGATACAGAGGTTCTTGATAACCAGGCACAGATGAACAGATGTGATGCAGGAAGAAGTAAGGTGTCAAAGGAGCCTGAGCAAGGTAGGACCAGGCCCAGAACAGAAGTCCTACCATTTCCCACAAATGCTCTCAGCATGAATCTCATCAACAAGAGGGGGAGGCAGGAAAGCCAGCCAAGCTGTGAATGGAATAAGCTGGGGATGAGCTGATGCAAGCCCACAGAAGGTAACTGAGAATATGGGGTGGAAAGACTGAAATCAGCAAGACTTCAAAGAAAAGGACCCTTACTCTCATTGGTCTGGATTTTCAGGAGAGAAGAAGTAGATACACATTTTCAGCCCATATCTCAGGTATTTGTACAAAGAACTTTTACACAAAGTGTTGAAATGGAAGGAACCACTTGAGGAAGACAGCATACTGTCCTCTGGCCTTCACTCTCTATTAATTAATGTATTTGTTCTCCTTGTGACAAATACTGTCTTTCACATGACAAGCACTGGGGCTACAACAGAGAAGAAAATGAGGTGCACTCTCTGCACCTCCTGGTCTTAAGGACTCCAATGTTAACTAAATGCCCTCAATAAATATTTTTTTACCCTCAATAAATATTAGTGGAAGACGAATGTGCTTATATCTTTCACATTACGAATTTAGTAAATTCTGTGAAGGTAATGTCACAGCATAGAAATGGGAGGTTCAGCTTCATCAAAGAGGTAAAAGGAAACCTCCCTGAGAAGGTCACCAACTTCTCTGAGGTAAGGAAGAGGAGCAGAGTGACTCAGAGAAGGGAAGGCCATGTGGTCATCGTGGCTGGGGAGCAGAGGACAAGTGTACCATGGGGCAACCTGAAGCTGATGAGACATTGTGAACCCAGTAAACACTGAGCTCTGTAGGACATGGTTGGGAGTTTTGAATTCTCCTGAGACCAGTGGTTCTCCAGAAACTTATTTGTTTACTTATTTGTAAACAAAGAAGTGACATGTTCATATTTTCTTGTTTGATAAGATCGCTCTGGCTGCAGTGTGTAGGATATGCTGATGGGGCCAGAGGGCATATTAAACTGTTCAGAGGCTCCCAGTGCTGCAGTTATCAATGACAGCTTGAACTAGAGTAATGACTGTGTAGATGTGCAGGAGCACTTACTGAGCTCCCACTGTGTGTCAAGCACCAAGCTAAGTACTGATATGCAGTCTCTGCCTTCAAGGACTCATGGTCTTGTGATAAAAACATTCACAAACAAGAAGTTATACCATCTCATTCTTAATTAAGAAGCCTCTTTTAAATGCAAAGAACTCCAGAAAGTCTCTGCTGTTCCCCTCATTCTCTTGTCTTTATGCTTCTCACTTTGACCATCCTTTATGACATCCAACTCTTGTCCCTCCCATTGCTGTTCTAGGTTTTCATCCATTATTCATATTGATGGTTTTGGGAAACCCACCAAATACCAAGAGACAGGATCGAGCCTTCTTTCCACCTCAGTTCCTGATAGTGAGCAACCTCTACAGGATGGTCCCTTTCTTGCAGCACACCAAGACCCAGAGTGAACTGCAGCAAGACTCCTGACTTTGTCCTTGTAGGACTGTCCCAAGGTCCAGAGCACAGGCAGCTCCTCTTTGGTCTCTTTCTTGCCCTTTACCTGTTGAGCCTCCTAGGGAACTTGCTCCTTCTGCTGGCTATTGGTGCAGATGCACACCTCCACACTCCCATGTACTTCTTCCTCAGCCAACTCTCCCTGATGGACCTCTGCTTCACTTCCACCACAGCCCCTAAAATGCTTGAGGATCTATGGACAAATAGTGGATCCATTTCTTTTCCTGGATGTCTGGCCCATTTATATTTCTTTGCTGCTTTTGCTGATATGGACAGCCTGCTTTTGATTCTCATGGCTATCGACCACTATGCTGCCATCTGTCATCCTCTGCACTACCCACTACTAATGACTCCCTGTAGATGTGGGCTACTGGTGGGTGGGTCATGGGGGGTGGCCCACTTTGTCTCTCTGGTGCATATTCTGTCCCTATGTCAGTTATATTTCTATACTAATCAAGAGATTCACCACTTTTTCTGTGTTTTTGGCCCACTCTTTCAACTTTCTTGCTCAGATACCCACCTCAGTGAGGTCCTGATGATGGTTCTGACCGGGTTGTTAGGACTCGGCCCTCTCCTCTGCATCATAAGCTCCTATGCCCATATTTTCCATGCTGTGGCTAGGGTCCCATCAGCACAGGGGAAAAAGAAAGCCCTGACCACATGCAGCTCCCACCTCTCTGTGGTCATCCTCTTCTACAGCACAGTCTTTGCCACCTACCTGAAGCCCCCATCAACCCCTCACTCCATGGGGGCGCTGGTTGCTGCTGTCATGTATACCCTGGTAACTCCCACTCTCAACCCTTTCATTTACAGTCTGAGAAATAAGGATGTGAAGGGTTCACTGAAAAGGGTTCTGGGTTTAAAGGGTTCATAGGATTGTGAATAATCCCCCATAAACAACCATTTGGGGGGAAATCCCTCTCCACATCACCACCACAATTACAAGGCAAGTCAGTTAACACCAAGACTGCTACAGATCATTAGATAATCTATGGGAAAGATGGGAAAGAACACTAAACTAAGTTCAGGAGAACTATGATCTAGTTCCCACCTCAGGTGGGGGTTTCTCTGTCTCTCTCTTTCTCCATGGTAAGGATCTTCATTATTTGTCTGTTGATAGAAACAGCAATGATAATCAAAATGACCATAGTGATGGCAATGTATGATCAATTTTCAATAGCATTAGTGTTAGAATGCAATTTAAAGAAAGGTTAATCCAAGCCACCATTAGGGTGTGTGTGTGTGTCTGTCTATCTGTCTGTTTTTCTGCACGTAGTGTTTGTATGAACACAGCATTTTTCTTTTTCTCTGAATGTCTATCCTTCAGCTGGATACTGGCTGCCACTGAACAACAGCATATTGAAGGGAACATACAGACACATATAACATAATATATATAATCAGGTATAGTACATAGATACATTACACCTAGTGGCTTATCCCATGTTTTTATTGCCTTTACATAAAGATTTTTTTAACATCTTAATTTTATTTTATTTTTTTCAGTGTTCCAAGATTCATTGTTTATGCACCCACCCAGTGCTCCAAGCAATATGTGCCCTCTTTAATACCCACCACCAGGCTCACCCATCCCCCTACCCACCTCCCTTCCAAAGCCCTGTTTGTTTCTCAGAGTCCATAGTTTCTCATGGTTCATCTCCCACTCCAATTTCTCCCAATTCACTTTTCCTTTCCTTCTCCTAATGTCCTCTGTGTTATTCCTTATGCTCCATAAGTAAGCAAAACCATATGATAATTGACTTTCTCTGCTTGACTTATTTCACTCGGCATAATCTCCTCCAGTTCCATCCATGTTGATACAAAAGTTGGGTTTTCATCGTCTCTGATGGAGGCATACTACTCGATTGTATATATGGACCACATCTTTATCCATTCGTCTGTTGAAGGGCATCTTGGTCATTTCCACAGTTTGGTGACTGTGGCCATTGCTGCTATGAACATTGGGGTTCAGATGACCCTTCTTTTCACTACATCTGTATCTTTAAATACCCAGTAGTGCATATGCAGGTCATATGGTAGATCTATTTTTAACTTTTTGAGGAAGCTCCATACTGTTTTCCAAAGTGGCTGCACCAACTTGCATTCCCACCAACAGTGTAAGAAGTTTTCCCCTTTCTCCACATCCTCTCCAACACTTATTGTTTACTGTATTGTAGATTTGGGCCATTCTAATTGGTGTTAGGTGGTATCTCAATGTGGTTTTGATTTCAACCTCCCTGATGGCTAGTGATGATGAACATATTTTCGTGTACCTGTTAGCCATTTGTATGTCTTCTTTGAAGAAATATCTGTTCATGTCTTCTGCCCAACTTTTGACATAATTATCTCTTTTTTGAGTGTGGAGTTTGAGGAGTTCTTTATAGATCTTGGATATCAGCCATTTGTCTGTCGTGTCATATGCAAATATTTTCTCCCAGTTCGTGGGTTGCCTCTTAGTTTTGTTGAGTGTTTCCTTTGCTGTACAGAAGCTTTTTATCTTGATGAAGTCCCCAAAGTTCATTTTCACTTTTGTTTCCATTGTATTACATTATTCATCATAAAATATTCATCATAAAATACACCATTAGTTTTTGATGCAGTGTTCCAACATTCACTGTTTATATATAACACTCAGTGCTCCATGCAATACATTTATTAACATTTATTTTAGGTTCAGTCCATGGTCTATTTTGGCTCACAGTATGGTTAAAGTCATGTAATTCTTACTTGTTCTATTAATGAGAGAGAAGTTTATCTCTAAATATCATAGTTAATATTTTTCCTTACAGTTCTGCCCCATTATGTGTGATCTACTCTAGAACTCTGTAATTAAGTTCCATCCATTTATTACTTTTGCTTTCCTGTGACTGATCTATTATCCTCACAGAAAGTCCTTCTTTGCCTCTAGTGATGCTACTTGTGTGAAAGCCTATTTTCTCTCAGAATAAAGCAACATTACAGATTTCTTATACTTTTTATTCCTGTGGAATATCCCTTAACTCCTTAACTTTTTACCTATTTTTGTTTTATATTGCAAGTTTTTCTATTATACATACAATAGAATGTTCTATTCTATCCCATATGGGTTTTTTTTTATTTTTTAATTTATTTTTTCAGTGTTCCAAGATTCACTGTTTGTGCTCCCACCCAGTGCTCCATGAAATACTGCCCTCCTTAATACCCACCACCAGGCTCACCCAACCCTCCACACCCCTCCCTTCCAAAACCCTCAGTTTGTTTCTCAGAGTCCACAGGAATCCCCACAGTTTTCCAAAGTGGCTGCACCAGGTTTCATTCTGACTAGAGTCATATGAAGAGTCGCCAACCATTCTATAAAGAATTCTTGGAAAATGTGACCTTTTAAGACCCATTCCAGTAAGTGCTCTTCCATAAAAAACCCACCCCATTTCCAGGGCACCTGCTTTCACTAAACCTTCTCCATCTGTCTTCTCTTGTTTGGCGATTTGAAATGGACTTTTGGGGTGGGGGCAATTCTTTTTATTTTATTTGATTTTGTTTTTTAAACTTTATTTTATTTTTTCAGTGTTCCAAGTTTCATTGTTTATACAGTACACCCAGTTCTGAGAAGCAGCAAATCCTAGTCTCTGAATGCCCCAACTTTATTTCTCTTTTTTAAATATTTTATTTATTTATTTGACAGAAAGACAGTGAGAGAGGGAATACAAGCAGGGGGAGTGGGAGAGGGAAAAGCAGGATCCCTGCTGAGCAGGGAGCACAATGTGGGGCTCAATCCCAGGACCCCAAGATCATGACCTGAGCCAAAGGCAGATGCTTAACAACTGAGCCACCCAGGTGCTCCATTCCCAACTTTTTCAAGCTGAGTTCTTTTCACAAGAAAAACAGATTATGCTGAGTAAAATAAGTCAAGCAGAGAGAGTCAATTTTCATATGGTTTCACTTATTTGTGGAGCATAAAGAATAATACAGAGGACATGGGGAGATGGAGAGAAGGGAGTTGGGGGAAATTGGAGGCAGAGACAAACCATGAGAGACTGTGGACTCTGAGAAACAATCTAGGGGTTTTGGAGGGAGGGGGGTGGGAGGTTGGGTGAGCCTGGTGGGTATTATGGAGGGCACATATTGCATGGAGCACTGGGTGTAGTGCATAAACAATGAATTCTGGAACACTGAAGAGAAATTTTTAAAATAAATAAAAATTTTAAAAAAAACATAAAGATCGAACATTGATGCATTTTCAGAATAAACAGATCTGAGGTGCTCTTCAGTTTGGCTGACTTTGTATTTCTAATCAAAAGAATTTTCCACCTTGAAGCCTGAGGCACACCTTGTTAAAAGTACATGTTCCACCCACATGCCCTCAGCACTTATGCTGGCCATACTGGCAGCAGCAACTCCAGGTCTCAATTAGCAAGCACACCAGTGTATACCTTCTTAAAACGCCAACACTCACATGCCAGGGACAAAAATGCTGCCAAAAACAGTTAGAGAGAGCCACTGTAGAAAACTGAATTAAAGGGAAAAGAGGCAAGAACACAACAGAGACATTCAACTCACACCAGAGACACTCCCTGGGAGGCCATGTCCTGGGAAATGGGAAACACTGCACTGCAACACATTGCAGGATCTCTTCTTCATAATAATAGTAATAGTAGGGGACTTTAACGCCCCACTTAGATCAATGGACAGATGATCCAAACAGAAAATCAACAAGGAAACAGTGGCTTTGAGTGATACACTGGACCAGATGGATTTAACAGATATATTCAGAACATTCCATTTTAATAGATTAGAAAACACATTCTTACCAAAAGCACATAGAATGAACATTCTCTAGAACACATCACATATTAGGCCACAAGTCTCAACAATTTCAAAAAAATCAAAGTCATACCACACATTATTTCTCAATACAACAGTATGAAACTAGAAATCAACAACAAGAAAAACTGTAGAGCACAAATGCATGGAGGCTAAATAACAAGTTACTAAACAATCAGTGGGCCAACTAGGAAATTAATGAAGAAATCCAAATGTATATGGAACCAAATGAAAATTAAAACACAATGGTCCAAATTGCTGGGATTCAGCAAAAGCAATTCAAAGACATAAGTATATAGCAATATAGGCCAACCTCAAGAAGCAAAAAAATCTCAAAGAAACAACCTCACCTCACACCTAAAGTATAGAAAAAAAACAACAAACAAAACCCCAAACCAGGAGAAGGAAGAAAATAATAAAAAATTAGAGCAGAAATAAATGATGTAGAAACTAAAACAACAACAAAAACAAACACAAAACAAACAAACAAAAAGCAATAGAACAGATTATTGAAACCAGGAGCTGGCTCTTTGAAAGCATCAACAAAATTTATATACCTCTAGCTAGATTCATCAAGAAAAAAAAAAAAAGAGAGAAAGACTCACATAAGCAAAATCACCAATGAGAGAGGAGAAATAACCAACATCACAGAAATACAAACAATTGTAAGCAAATATTGTGAAAAATTATACGTTACCAATTGGATGACCTAGAAAAACTGGATAAATTCCTAGAAGCATATAAAGTACCAAAATGGAAGCAGGAAAATAAAAATTAGAACAGACCAATTACTAGCAAGGAAATTGAATCAGTAATCAAAACACTCCCAAAAAACCCCAAAAGACCAAGACCAGACAGCCTCACAGGCAAATTCTATCAAACATTTAAAGAAGAGATAATACCTACTCTTCTCAAACTATTCTAAGAAATGGAAGAGGAAGGAAAACTTCCAAATTCATTTTATGAGGCCAGCATTACCCTAACATCAAAACCAGATATAGACACCACAAAGAAAAAAAAATAACTACATCTGATAAACATAGATGCAAAAATATTGAGCAAAATACTAGCAAACCCAGTTCACATCACATATGCCTTCCTTGCCCTGGGTGTTATACATAACTAAGGAATCACTGAACACTACATCAAGAACTAATGATGTACATACAACTGGTATTACTGGTATACTACAACTGGTAAATGAATTCAGTAAAGTCTCAGGATACAAAATCAATGTACAGAAATCTGTTGCATGTCTATATACTAATAATGAAGCAGCAGAAATAGAAATTAAGAAAACCACCCCACTTACAATTTCACCAAAAATAGTAAAGTATGTAGGAATAAACTTAAGCAAGGAAGTGAAAGACCTGCACTCTGAAAACTATAAATCACTGATGAAAGAAACTGAGGAAGGCTCAACAAAATGGAAAGACATTCCTGGCTCATGGATTGGAAAAACAAATATTATTTTAAAAAACTATATTACCTAAAGCAATCTACATACTTAATACAACCTTTACCAAAATATCAGTAGCATTTTTTACAGAATTATAAGAATTATAAGAATTTGTATGGAACCACAAAAGACCCTGAATAGTCAAAGAAATCTTGAAAAAGAAAAGCAAAGCAAGAGGCATCACAATTCAAGGCTTTGAATTATATTACAAAGCTGTAGTAATCAAAATAGTATGATACTGGCACAAAAATAAAAACATAGATCAATAGAATAGAATAGAAAACCCTGAAATAAACCCATAATTATATGGTCAATTAATCTTTAACAGCAGGAAATAACATCCAATAGGAAAAAGACAGGCTCTTCAATGAATGGTGGTTTTTTTTTAATATTTTATTTATTTATTTGACAGACAGAGATCACAAGTAGGCAGAGAGGCAGGCAGAGAGAGAGGAGGAAGCAGGCTCCCTGCGGAGCAGAGAGCCTGATGCGGGGCTTGATGCGGGGCTTGATCCCAGGACCCTGGGATCATGACCTGAGCTGAAGGGAGAGGCTTTAGCCCACTGAGCCACCCAGGTGCCCCTATGAATGGTGTTTTTAAAACTGGGCAAGCCACATGCAGAAAAATGAAACTGGACCACTTTCTTACACCATACACAAAATTAAATTCAAAATGCATTAAAGACCTAAATGGAGGCAGGTAACCATAAAAGTCCTAGAAAATGTCTATACTGCCTAGAGCAATCTATACTTTCAACGCCATTCTGATCAAAATTCCACCAGCATTTTTCAAAGAGCTGGAGCAAACAATCCTAAAATTTGTGTGGAGTCAGAAGAGACCCCGAATTGCTAAGGAAATGTTAAAAAAGAAAAACAAAACTGGGAGCATCACGTTGCCTGATTTGAAGCTTTACTACAAAGCTGTGATCACCAAGACAGCATGGTACAGGCACAAAAACAGACACAAAGACCAGTGGAACAGAGTAGAGAGCCCAGATATACACCTGCAACTCTATGGTCAAATAATCTTTGACAGACCAGGAAAAAATATACAATGGAAAAAAAGAGAGTTTCCTCAATAAATGGTGCTAGGAAAATAAGACAGCTATGTGTAGAAGAATATAACTTGACTGTTCTCTTACACCATACACAAAGATAAACTTGAAATGGATAAAAGACCTCAACATGAGACAGGAATCCATCAGAATCATAGAGGAGAACATAGGCAGTAACCTCTTTGATATTGGCCACAGCAAATTCTTTCAAGATAAGTCTCTGAAGGCAAAGGAAACAAAGTGAAAATGAATTCATGGGACTTTATCAAGATCAAAGGGTTCTTCATAGCAAAGGAAACAGTCAACAAAACAAAGAGGCAACCCACAGAGTGGGAGAAGATACTCGCAAATGACAATACAGACAAAAGGCTGATATCCAGGATTTAGAAAGAACTCCTCAAACTCAACACACACAAAACAGATAATCATGTCAAAAAATGGGCAGAAGCCTGAACAGACAATTCTCCCATGGAGATATACAAATGGCTATCAGACACATGAAAAAATGTTCATCATCACTAGCCATCAGGGAGATTCAAATTAAAACCACATTGAGATACCACCTTACACCAGTTAGAATGGCCAAAATTAGCAAGACAGGAAACAACATGTGTTGGAGAGGATGTGGAGAAAGGGG
>NW_019154491.1:15181-21622 GCF_002288905.1 Enhydra lutris kenyoni | reverse complement strand
TTTAGGTTGCTTAGCTTATTGGCATATAACTGTTGATAATAACTTCTGATGATTTTTTCTACTTCCTTGGTGTTAGTTGTGATCTCTCCCTTTTCATTCATAATTTTATTAATTTGGGCTTTCTTTCTTTTCTTTTGGATTAGTGTGGCCAATGGTTTATTGATCTTATTGATTCTTTCAAAAAACCAGCTTCTAGTTTCATTGATACATTCTACTGTATCTCTGGTTCCTACCTCATTGAATTATGCTCTAATCTTGATTATTTCCCTTCTTATGTGTGGAGTTGGTTTGATTTGTTTTTGGTTCTCCCAGCTCTTTAAGGTGTAGAGACAGCTGGTGTATTCTGGATTTTTCAATTTTTTTGAGGGAGGCTTGGATGGCTATGTATTTCCCCCTTAGGACTGCCTTTGCCGTATCCCATAGGTTTTGGACCGAAGTGTCTTCATTCTCGTTGGTTTCCATGAATTGTATAAGTTCTTCTTTGATCTCCTGGTTGATCCAAGCATTCTTAAGCAAGGTGTTCTTTAGCTTCCAGGTGTTTGAGTTCCTTCCGAACTTTTCCTTGTGATTGAGCTCCAGTTTCAAAGCACTGTGATCTAAGTATATGCAGGGAATAATCTCAGTCTTTTGGTATCAGTTGAGTCCTGATTTGTGACCAAGTATGTGGTCTATTCTGGAGAAGGTTCCATCTGCACTTGAAAAGAATGAGTATTCTGTTGTTTTAGGGTGGAATGTTCTGTATATATCTATGAGGTCCATCTGGTCCAATGTGTCATTCAATGCTCTTGTTTCTTTATTGATTTTCTGCTTCAATGATCTATTACTGAGAGTGGCGTGTTAAGATCTCCTACTATTAATGTATTCATATCAATATGACTCTTTATCTTGATTAACAGTTTTCTTAAGTAATTGGCTGCTCCCATATTGGGGGCATAGATATTTACAATTGTTAGATCATCTTGGTGGATAGTCCCTTTAAGAATGATTTAGTGTCCTTCTGTATCTCTGACTACAGTCTTTAGTTTAAAATCTAATTTATCTGATATGAGAATCACTACCCCGGCCTTCTTTTGAAGCCCATTGCCATGAAAGATGCTTCTCTATCCTTTCACTTTCATTCTGGGTGTATATTTAGGTTCAAAATGTGTCTCTTGTAGACAACATACGGATGGGTCCTGTCGTTTTATCCAATCTGCAACCCTGTGTCATTTTATAAACGCATTTAAGCCATTCACATTGAGAGTGATTATTGATAGATACGTTTTTATTGACATCATGTTATCTTTGAAGTCTTTCTTTCTGTAGATTGTCTCTATATTTCTGTTCAATGCTATTCTTAGGATTTTTCCTCTTTTATAGAACCCCCCTTAATATTTCCTGCAGTGTTGTCTTGGTGGTTGCATAGTCATTTAAGCCTTCCTGGTCTTGGAAACTCTTTATCTCTCCATCGATTTTGAATGTCAGTCTTGCTGGATAAAGTATTCTTGGCTGCATGTTCTTCTCATTTAGTGCCCTGAATATACCTTGCCATCCCTTTCTGGCTTGCCAGGTCTCCGTGGACAGGTCTGACGTTATTCTGATGGGCTTTCCTCTGTACGTAAGTAGCGTCTTTGTCCTGGCTGCTTTCAAGAGGGGCTGCCTACAATTATAATTCTTCATTCTTACTATTAGGTGTCTAGAGGACTTTCGAGAATCTATAATCTTGGGGGGAAACCGTTCTGCCACTAGTACATGAACGCTGGTTCCATTCGTGAGATTGGGAAAATTTTCATGGACAACTTGTTCCACGATATCTTTTAAACTTCTTTCTTTCTCCTTCCCTTCAGGGATTCCAATAATTCTGACGTTGGAACGTTTCATGGCATCATTTATTTCCCTGATACTGTTTTCGTGGCTTCTAAGCTGTTTGTTCCAGGCTTCCTCCTGATCCTTTCTCTCTATCTGTGTGTCCTCCAGATAACTAATTCTGTCTTCTGTCTTAGTTACCCTAGCTTTTAGAGAATTTAGATTAGATTGGAACTCATTGAGAGCATTTTGCACATCATCACTGGTGGTTTTCAGTTCTGCCCTAACATTGTGAACATCATCCCTGGTGGATTTCAGTTCTGCCCTAATCAATTCTATTTGGTCATCCATGGCTTTCTCCAACCTAGCTATTGCCTGGATAATTGTTAGCCTGAATTCCCTTTCCGACATATTGTTTATGTCAATAGCCATTAGCTCTGTTGCAGAAGGCTCATCCTCTGTATTTTTCTTCTGTTGGGCATTCCTCCTCCTAGTCATTCTGGTGAGAGATTACTGAACGGATGTAGCTGGATATATCGACCATGGTGCAGTCAAGGTGCACCCTGGAGCACTTCTGAGCAATCAGGATTCCCCACCCAAAAGAGAGAAAAAAAGAAAAGAAAAAGAAAAAAAAAGAGAGAGAGAGAGAGAGGGAAAAAAGGGAAGATTAAAGAGAAGGCTCAGCCCAAATGGACCCCAAGGTAAGATTTATGAAGTATACAAACAAAAACAAAGAAAAAGACTGATAAAAGTATATGACAAGAGAAAAAATATATGTATATATAAAAGCAAAAAAAGGAAGAACTTCGTCAAAAAGAACCCCAAGTATAAGATTTATATACTACTAGGACAAACACAAATACACAAAACACTGGCGGAAGAAAAAGATGGGAGAGTGGTTATAAATTCTCAGTGTGGGTGAGGAAGGTTATTTTGATTCTTCTTGGATGTATCTTGATATCTTTGTTAAAGGACTCAACTTTCCTAAGATAAAGNGGGATTAAAAATTGGTTTACCTATAGGGGTAGCATTGATTGGGGAAAGGGGGTTACCTTGAAGTTTAACTCTATATGAATATTAGAAAATAAAAATAAAAAAAGAATAAACTAGACTAAACTAAACTAAAATTTAAAAAAAAATTAAAAAATAGAAAAGCAAAAGAAAAATACGGGTGTATGTATCAAAAAGTTCAGGTTAAAAGGTTATTATGGAATTTGATGTACTGGACATCTCACTGTGATGGTAAATAGGTTAAAAAATTATCTATATTAAAAAAAATGAACCAGAATAGTGGTAACAAGTTAAAGATAAAAGTTGTATCTATGAAGTAGTCGTGATTGTTCTCTTGTCGTCTTTTTTTTTTTTCTTTCCTGGTTTGTTTTCTAGGGGAGGGGCCTGCCACATGGGTTTTCAGTCAATGATGTTCCCTGAGTTAAGACCTCCCACCCCCCTCAAGGGGGTGGGTTCTGAGGAAACCGGTTTTTCAGCCTTTTGTTCTCTGGAGGTTTTTATGTTTGTTTGTTCATTTTTTGTTTTGTTCTGTTTTGTTTTGTTTTCCTCTCTCACCTTGACCGGTTTTGATGGTTTTTGTAGGTTTAGAGGAAAGCAAACTGCACCCCAACCTCCCTCTCAGAGAGAAGCCTCAGTCTGCTCCCCTGTGGGTGCTGCAGAGCTGCTGGCAGAGCAGGTTCCGAGTTCAGGTCCCTGGGGATGCAGGATCTCCTGCTTGTACCCAAAACCATGGCAGCGGAGGCTGTCTGGGCAGCTCCAGACCTCCAGAGAGGTCCTAAGCAGCGATCACACACTGAGATTTTCTCGCTGGCCCGGGCTGGGACTGCCTGGTCTTTCCAGGTCTGAGAGCACTGGGCTGTCACCTGCGCACACTCTCCCAGGGGAGGGTGTGTGGCGCACGTGTCTCAGGCTCTGATAGTATGGCACGGGTCTAAGAGCACCAGGCTGGGCCTTCGCGCACCTCTCTCAGGGACTTAAACCCCTGTCCCTAGCCACCCCAATTCCCACAATTTCCCTAGGTGATCCTTTGCTCTTTTTGAGTGCTTTCAACCAGACTCCAAGTTAATGCTGGTCCCCAGTCACAGGGCACTCTCATATTGGGTTATTACTTTCCAATCGGTCACCTCTGGTGACTCCCTCCCCCTTTTGTTTATCTCCTGATATCAGTCCGACGTTCCCACTCCACTTTACCTGCCCACTGGCATCTTCTGCCTCTGTAGAGATCCAGACATGTATAATTCTGATCTCAGACTGATTTCATGGGTGATCGGAGTTCTTTGGTAGGTAATCAGCTCACTTTAGGGTACAGGTTGAAACGGCGCCTCCTCCTACTTCCCCGCCATCTTGTCTCCCCCATTGGCACTCCTTCCTAACAACTATAAAGCATTACGGACTCAGACTCTAACAAATCTTGAATTTATAAGAGAGGGAAGGCCGTAAAAATCACTGCTCAAGACTGAAGAGGCAGAGACTAAAGGGGGTTGGGGGTTATTGGAGCAGAGACTGAGAGAGGAATAGCTATGGATACCTGTGCTGAGATAGGAAAACATGAAGTGTAACTGAGGAATGGCTAGAGGCTCAGTGTAGACAAGTCTGAGAGTTAAAATCTTCCTGGGAAGATAGGGAAGCAGAGAGGTTCCCACAGTTTTGTGAGATTGACCAGAATCCCACAGTCAATATCAGAGAATATTCCCCCTTTGCTTCTGGCAAGGAGAGAGGAAAGACTCTGAACACTCCAAAACACTTTGAAATACTCCAGAACATTCTAGTCTTTTAATAAGGCCTTTCCTTAGATAACACTGGTTAACTGGAACCTAAGCTGCTGGGCTGTTATCAGCCTAAGAGACCTGTGGATGGGAAATACCAAAACCCAGCTCACCCTGCTGGCCTCTCCCACATTTGGGGTGAGAAAAACCTAAGAAACACTTGTGAAGTTCACATTCCAGAGGCAGAGACTCACTAAAAGCCTGGGACTTAACCACGGCCTAAGAACACTTCCATTCCCCGTACCTCACCACCATATTGCCAATGGCCTATTTACAAAAATTCCTTTTACCTGTTTTATGATGGAGAGCTATTAGAAAAAAAAATTGCAGTGTATACCTAATGGCAAAAAATACCATTTGAAGTGACAGAGCAAGCATAAGAACCAGACATGGCAGAGATATTGGGATTATCAGACCAGGAATATAAAACAACTAGGATTAATATGCTAAGGGCTCTGTGGATAAAGTAACCAGTATGTAAGAACAGATGGGCAATGTAAACAGAGATTTGGAAATTCTAAGAAAGAGTCAAAAAGCAATGCTAGAGATAAAACCACAACAAAAACAAACAAAAAACAAACTGCTCTAACAGAAATGCAGAAAGCCTTTGATGAGCTTATTAGTAAACTGGACACTAATACATCTGACTAAAGAATCTCTGGGTTGGAGGGTATCACAATAAAAACTTCCAAAATGAAAAGCAAAAGGAAAAAGTCTGAAAAACCAACCAACCAACCAACCAACTAACCAACCAACAAACAAAAAATCCAACCACAGACTAACCAGAGACTGTGGAATAATTACAATAGGTAGAACATCCAAGTAATGGAAATACCAGAAAAGGAAAGAGAGGAAATATAAGAACTACCTGAAACAATGACTGAAAACTTCCCCAAATTAATACCCGATACCAAATCATGGAAATAGAAAGCAGGATAAATACCAAAAACTACATCAAGGCATGTCATAATCAAACTACAGAAAATCAAAGATATAAAAAATTTTCAGAAAAAAGCCACAGGGGAAAAAAATTAATCTATAGAGGGACAAAGATAAGAATTACATCCAACTTCTCAGAAAACCACGCAAACAAGAGAGTGGAGTAAAATATTTAAAGTGTTGAGGGGGGAAAAAAACCCATCAATCTATAATTTTGTACCCTATAAAATTACCTTTTAAAAGTGAAGAAGAAATATTTTCTCAAACAAAAATTACAGAAATTCATTGCCAGCAGACCTGCCTTGCAAGAAATATTAAAGATATTTCTAAATAAAATATTTCTAAATATTTCAAAAATAAATACCTTAGAGAACTTGGTATTTTCCCCAAACAAGCTTAAAGCAATGCCTACAGAACAACTTACACACAAATGTATAAGTTTTATTCATAATTACCAGAATTGATAGCAACCAAGATACACTTCATGAGGTGAATGGGCAAATAAACTGTGATACATTCAGACACCAGAATGTTTACTGTAAATAAATCAGTGGTTTCTAGAAGTGAGGGGGGAGGGAAAGATAAATAAGCAGAACACAAAAGATTTTAGGCTCTGAAACTATTTTGTATGATACTATAATGGTGGATATATGTATATACCTACATATGTATAATGGTGGATACTATACATTTGTACAAAATCATAGAATATGCAATACAAAGACAGAATTGTAATGTAAATGGTTGGTTTAGGTGATAATTATGTGTCAGTGTAGGTTCACAGATTGTAACTAATACACCACTCTTGTCAAAAAATGTTTACAGGGAGGGACAGATGGGGTATGTGGGAAATATCTGTACCATTGCTCAATTTTGCTATGAACCTAAAACTGCTCTATAAAAGTTTAGTTTTAAAAATCACAAAGTATTTTTAAAACCT
>NW_019154491.1:7880-15131 GCF_002288905.1 Enhydra lutris kenyoni | reverse complement strand
GGTGATAATTATGTGTCAGTGTAGGTTCACAGATTGTAACTAATATACCACTCTCGTCGAAAAATGTTTACAAAGAGGGAGGGATGGGGTGTGTGGGAAGTATCTGTACCATTGCTCAACTTTGCTATGAACCTAAAACTGCTCTATAAAAGTTTAGTTTTAAAAATCACAAAGTATTTTTAAAACCTGTCAAGTTCAACACTTTGAAGATCAGAAACTATTGTTCTGAAGAATACACTTGTAAGAAAATAAAAGGCTAGAAAGAGTTGGGGAGAAAATATTTGTAAACCATAGATACAAAAAGGATTTGTATCTAGAATATGTAAAGAATCATTTCAACACAATAAAAGAAGCCAGGTACAAAACCACATGTTATATGATTCCATAAACTACAATGTAATGTGTACAGAAAGATAATTATCTAAGGACACTAAAGACTGAGCAAAGCAGGGAGAAGTTACAGGTAAGTCAACACTTGCTAGAAGAAAATAAGCTTCCTAATTTTACCACTCAGAGCCTGAGGGCAGACGCCATTAGTGCAGTATGGAAGGTATAAGACTTATTTATTAGACTGATGAACCAAGAAGGGCAGAGTCTGGGACAACTACACAGATGAAAAATTAAGAGGGGGCAGAGTGGAGTGGGGATGGGATCTCTAAAAAGAGAGATAAGGTAGAAAGACTGCATTATACCTAAATATTTGGCTGAACTTGCCATGTACCACATGGAAAAAATTGTAGTTTGAGTTCTATCAAACTGAACACTCAAAAAAAAAAAAAAATCAACATTCTTTGAAAGTATATAACCTAATCCAGAATCTCTACAATGTATAATTCATACCCAGAACACAAATGCAAATTACTCAAATTTCAACGAAACAGAAAAATGCCACACTCAAAGAAAAAACCAATCAACGAAGGCAAAATTAGAGATGGTTCAAGATGTTGGAATCAGAACAGATTTTAAAGAAACTACTATAATTATCTTCATGGATATGGAAATAAATTGATGATGAACAAAAAGACAAATCTCTCCAAAGGAAAAGAAGCTATAGAATAAGAATAAAAAAAGAAATTAAAAAGTGAAAAATACAATCTGAAATAAAAATTTCACCTAATGGGATTAACAACTATTGAAGATAAAGTAAATGAACTTTAAGACAGATAAATAATAAGTTAGATAAGAGAGATAATTAAATGCAAAAAATGAACAGACTCAGAAAAACTGCAACAATTGAAGATGGTCTGCATATATGTAGATATTACCAGGAAAGAAAAAAAAAAACAGAACAGAATAAATGTATGAAGAAATGTGGCTTATTTCTCTAATTTGGTGAAAAACGTAAATGTACAAATTCAAGCTCATTAGAACACAAGCATAGTAAATGCAAGGAAAATAGCATCTACTCACATACAGTCAAATTTACACTTAATTTGAAAGTTTTGAAAGCAGCCAGAGAAAAATAACATATTAAACAACATTCGGAAGAACAAAATTTACTTGAGATAAGTCAAGGTAACTCTTCAATCTCCACTATGTAACACAGAGATGTCAGAAATACTAGAAATCTTGTAGATATTTACTGAACAAATAAGAGATTTCTTGAGATGTCCAAATGAGTCAATTAATTATTTCAGTTAGCATAGGTACTGGAAAAGCACTATACTTGGGGTAGAAGTACTCAGTTAAGGTTCACATTGACCATCAAGTAGCTGAGATTCTGAACAAGCTCCTTAGACTTTTAAGTCTAATTTGCTTATCTTTAAAATTGAAACACTTGGGGCACCTGGGTGGCTCAGTGGGTTAAAGCCTCTGCCTTCAGCTCAGGTCATGATCTCGGGGTCCTGGGATCGAGCCCCACATCAGGCTCTCTGCTCAGTGAGGAGCCTGCTTCCTCCTCCTCTCTCTCTCTGCCTGCCTCTCTGTCTGCTTGTGATTTCTGTCTGTCAAATAAATAAATAATATATTAGAAAAAAACTGAAACACTTGCTCCACAAGGTCCTTGTGAAGATGACCTAAGATAATCCACATGAAGAGGTGCCTGGGTGGCTCAGTCTGTTAAAGTGGCTGCCTTCAGCTCAGGTGGGATCCCAGGGTCCTGGGACCAAACCCTGTATTTGGATCCCTGCTCAGTGGGGAGTTGGCTTGTCCTTCTCCCTCTGCCCCTACCCCTGCTCCACCCTGCTTGTGTCTACACTCTCTCCCTCTCAAATAAACAAATGAAATCTTGAAAAAAAGATGATCTATGTGAAAATGCCTGTTTTTAACATATACAAATTATAATATTTATAATATTTAGTTGAATCTAAATGATGTTTCATGTTTGAGTACTTCTTACAAAGATACACTGTTTAATATCTGCAAGGAAAAGCCAAAATTTTTGTACCGTTTTTCTGTATCAGTGGTTGATGGACTAAAAATAGTTGTCCAATATAAAGGCAAATTACCTGTTGACATCTGCAAAATTCCTTAAATCTTTAAAATCTTGTCCATATGTCCTCTCACTCCCCAGCATGGTGACAGAAATTTTAATTTAATGCTTCTAGTCATTGATTTTCTACAACTGACCATCCTCCAGAATTTCCTTACGTGGACTTTTAAAAATGTGTTATATTAAGATTTGTAATAAATTAAAATTAATTTTCCTTAAAATTATTTGAGAATTTTATTTTGCATTTGCCACTCATTCCATCTCATTAAACATCACTATCTAATATCTACCTCCAAATAGCTAATAGTATTTTTAACATTTGTACCACAATAAACTTTGATGGTTTAATAGTTTTAAAAGTATACTGTGATGTTTAGCTGTACTGTTATTGCATATATAATCAGGATTTGGTAAAGCATATCAAATATACACAAATGTACTTTTTTACCTAGCAAGATTCAATTTATCTGAGGTAGGCTGTTTTATATAGAAATATCTCACATATAGGAATATGTTTTCTTCTTTTATGGATTAATATTTCCAAAAAGAGATACCTTATTTGACAAATTTTCTGAAACAAACTAGGACCTCCTACAAAACTGAGGTGGTCGAAAAGACAAAATATTACTAAGTCACCAACAATACTATGGTTTTATTCCCTGGAATCTGGAGATTAAGAAAAAAATACACTGTACTCTAAGCTATGTTAGGTTGGGATTATTATCCTAATACTGTAAAGAAAATTTTCATTAAGTCATGGATTTTTATATGTGAAGTACAAGCAGAGAATTATCTTTAGGAAATGAGAGAAAAATGCAACTACTTTTCAAATGTAACCTTGACATTCTGGAAAGTGCAGTCATGGATCTGTCCCCATGGAGACAAATATTTTACACTTTGTTTCTGCACCAAAATTCAGCATATTATACCCAGATTTGATCTAGTCTCCATGGTCTTTCTTAGGAGGGTTATATGCTTATAAAGATGTGTCCCAATGAACAGCAAAAATTCACTGAATGTTTCTGTTCTCCACCCTTTCAATTGACACTGACAGTAATCCTTTTTTTTCCCTAAGCCTCAGGTTTTTCAAGATAAAAATTGGTTTTTATGCAGTAAAATAGATGATTCAGTCAAAAGAAAAAGTGTGTGAGAACTTCAAAGCAATCACAATCCCTGGGACTGAGAATTAGACCTGATGGCCCCATTCTCCCAGTAGGACACACTTAACAGAAATCAACATTACTTACAAACATCCAGAGTTTGCCTTCATTTTATCCCTTATTAATGATAAGTGGAAGAAAGGTTTTGAGTCACAAAAAATCCACCATTATGTATGTCATTATTTTCTTTTTTTCTCCTCTTTGCATTGAGATAATCTATGCAAAAGTAATTTACCTGGTACCTAAATTAAATTAGTTGTCCAATAATGTATTCACTTTGGTCTTTTAATTGTTTTGTTTATTCATTTTTCCCTTTACACCTTGAAAAGATACTAATTAAGAAATTCTAATCAATACAGTCAAACAGCAGACCTCATGTTTATTATCTGCAGAACTTTCTAAATCTCTAGAACAAAAACAAAACTTTTCAATGAATCTCATCACTGGCAAGTTCTTACTGGTAATTTCATTCATGTGACTCATCAAAAATTTGCCTCTCTGTATGCTGAGGAATAGGAGAACTTAGATTTTTGTCACTATGCCAATGTACTTGACTTAAGCATTATCTCTTCTTATATTCCAATGTTGTTGTCTATCATGGAGTCAGAGGACCTGGCCTTTGAAAGCACTCTAGAACTTGCTTTCAATGCAAACAGAGTAATTTCACTTCAACACCATGTCACAATATATCTAAACAGCAAAATCACATAGTTAACCCAATCTAATTCAATAACTTACTCATTTCATGGTTTTATTTTTTCTTAATCACTTTATATTTTTACTGTCCACATGGAATTTTGCCTTTATGTACCTCAATTTCCATAGAAGGCATATCAAACATTAGTAACACAGTTCACTCTCAAAGGCAAAAACTTTCTGGTAATTCATTTCATGTATTACTATTTTTAACATAATTGATTTTTCCTCATGGAAAATTTTAACACCTAAAATTACATAGTGCATTTGTTTGTTTACTTACTTGCCATCTCTCTTCTACACTAGAATATCAAGTTTAGGAGGGCAGGAATTATATTTCTTTGCTGCTATATCCTCATTGAATACAGTACCTAGCACACATCAGATGTACAATAAAGATTTGTTGGATGAATGAGCAGATAAACAAAAGCACAGTGAATGTCTGTCTGTACTTGTTCAATCTTATGGAAGGTCAGAAATTTACACTATTAGGTGGGACAGGATGGCTCGAATGGAAAGCAATTGAGTATTTTGTTTCTCTTAGGTCAGTTAGGCTCTGTTAAAGGACCAGAAAATTAGGGTGTGGTTAAATCCTCCTGAGGGCTAACATTGTGAAAAACAGAATGCACATGGTTCCCATGAGAACCTGGTAAAACTTCAGGAGATCAATGTGTGGGGAGTAGGGGGGCTATGACTGGATCCCCGTGGATTTTTGTCTCTTAGACTTGTCCGTACTGAGCTTCTAGAAGTTGTCAAAGTTCAGCTTTCTCTACTCCAATACTACTCCTAGTTTTCTGCCGGTGGATTTTTGCCATAGTAATCTATGATTCTCTGTATTCACCTGTCTTTCCAATTCTAGGAACAGCAATCTTGCTTGTAAACTCACTTCTCTCAAAGATCTCAGAAGAGCTGTTGACCTTTTAGTTTGTTCGCTTTTTTACCTCTTAGAATACAGTGGCAACTTCCCAACTTCTTATATGGTGGACAAGAAATGGGAAGTCCAACTATGTGTTCTTCATTCTATTTAAGAAATCTTTGCCAGACTGAAAATCAATTTCTCCTATTCTTTTTTCTAGAAGTTTCATAATTTGGGGATTACAGTTAGGTCTATGACTCATTTTGAATTTGTTTTCGTGTATGATCTGAGGTAAAATTTGAGATTCATTTCATTATTTGCATGTGGCTAGCCCCTATTTTCAGCATAATTTGTTGAAAAGATGACCTCTGTCCTCACTGAATTGCCTTGGTAACTATGTCAAATGCCAATTGGCTTTATGTATGTGGTTCTATTTTTTGTCTTGCTATTCTGATCTATTCAATTTTATCTTTTTTTTTCTTTTAAGATTTAATTTGTAAGTAGTCTCCATACACACCACAGGGCTTGAACTCAAAACCATGAGATAAAGAGTCACATACTCCAGCAATTGAGCTAGCCTGGCACCCCCCCCCCATTCAGTTCTGTCTTACCTTTATGCTCATGCTACACTGTCATGATTTTTGACCTTTATAATGAATCTTGAATTTAAGTGGTGTAAATCTCCAAAGTTGTTCCTATTTTATAAAATTATTTTGGTTATTTAAGTTCTCTTCATTTCTTCATGTATTTTGAATGTACTTTTCAGTTTCTGTAAGGTGTCTGTTTGGAATTTGATGGAGACTGATTTAATTCATAGATAAGTTTGGGGACATTTTAACTGATTACTTTGGTCTGTTGGACACTTCTTTTTGAGCTTTGTAGGGAAGGTCTAAAATTGCCTTTACTCTAGATTAGTTCATTCCTGCTTAAAAAAAAATCATTTTATGTGTCTCTCCTGAACACCCCAGTTATCCTCCCAGGCCTGTGTGATCTCTGAATTATCCAGCACAGAACTCCTGAGAATTTTCACCTCCTTAGCCAGATGAAGGTTACTCCTTTGTGTGCACAGATTAATATGCACCCACAATTTAAAAGAATACCTCTGCCTACCTCCATCCTTTATAGTATTCTGCCTTGCATGACTTGGGGAAGCTGGCTGAGGCTTCCCCAAAAGTAATTTCTGTTTTCTCAATGCAACAAGACAATACAGTTACCATTGGATTTCTCCTCCCAGTGCCATGATCCAGAAAGTGTTTTTAGATAGCAAATGAAATAACCATGACTTTAACATCTTTTTTTTTCTTGCCTTATGTGTCACACTCCCATGCTGTATTTTCCAATTTCTGAAAACAACTCTTTTATTTGGGTTATCTGGTTTTTAATAACAGAAAGGAATATTTGGTTCCAGTTACTCTAATATGGACAAAACTTGAACTTGTGAATATTTTAAATAAGAATTCTCTTCTCTGATTTTGCTTATATAATAATATGAATGAACACTGATTTGTATGGAGGCTTTGTAAAATATTGTTATGTGGAACCTTTACTCTTCTGTTTTTCTTTTCCCCTTTTCTTTTACATTTCTCTCCACAGAAATGACTTTTATTGAATCATATGCTTCATGGTACCCCATCATCATCCTGTTAAGGGTGATTATTGCTAGGTACTCTAACGACACCACATCTCACTAGCTTAGCAGTCTAAATGATTATTTCTCACCTAGTCATAATCCAGTGTGATGAGCCAGGCAGACTCTCCATGGGAAGTCAGGTATCCAAGATCTTTTCATCTGTGATGCTGAATTCACAAACAGAAGAAGAGAACAAAGAGGTGATTATGCACAAGGTGTAACGATTAGGCTAAAAGTGCTGTTTTTCATCATTCAGAACCCACTTACATGGTTGTAATCAACTCATATGGAATCTAAAAGACACGATCTTCCATTGTGTTCATAGGAGGCAGTGGTGTGGGTGAATGATGACTCAGTCTTTACCACAAATACTAACTCGTGCACAATGTCTCTATTATTTTATTTTATGTTATGTCTCCCTCTCTATCTCTGATTACAAGGCCCATTATCAACCCATCATCATAGGCAACTACTCTGG
>NW_019154491.1:0-7830 GCF_002288905.1 Enhydra lutris kenyoni | reverse complement strand
TGTGTGTGTGTGTGTGTGTGTGTGTGTGTGTATGTATGTATATATATGTATACATGTATACATGTATATATCTATATGTAGATATATATGTATATGTGTATATGTCTATATATCTATATATTTAAATTGTGTTGTGCCTAAGCATTATTTATACTTAATAATATGTTTTAAAAAGTATTTCTCTTGTCATATGTATCTTTATAGAATATTAGAGACTTAAAACTTTTAATTACATAGTATCATTACTTGAGATTCTGATTTAGTAATTATAAGGTAAGGAAAACATTCAAAAAAAAAAGGAAAAATAAATCAACACACTAAACAAACTGACATAAAATAAAATAAAAACAAAATTTTTAAAAAAAGCAAAAATAAGCTTTCAACAGAACTGAGATTCACAGCTATGATAGAGACACAGTGATCTAGTTTTCACAACTTATAAGAAACATATTAAGAACTGTCATTATTGGGGCACCTGTGTGGCTCAGTGGGTTAAAGCCTTTGCCTTTGGCTCAGGTCATGGTCCCGGTGTCCTGGGACTGAGCCCCGCTTTGGGCTCTCTGCTCCGTGGGGAGCCTGTTTCTCCTCTCTCTCTGCCTGCCTCTCTTTAAAATAAAAAAAAAGAACTTTCATTGTTATTTGTAATCTCAAGGAGTCCAAATTCTGCTTATTTCTTCCATTTGTATCTTCCTTTCCCCAGATTATTTTATAGGCATCTGTCTCATCTATTGATCAGAGATCAACACTCTATGTCAGAAATATCCTAATAGAATCTGTATTCCTAATATTTCTAATAATGTTTTCTAAAAATAAAACCAAAAACAAGGTACTCACTAACATCATTTGAGAATCATAAATTTATGACATTTTCTCTATTCACATAATATGTGCACATACATGTATACTATAGACTCATCTTCTTATAAAAACAAGAATATAAAATGCATATACAACTTGAGAAACAAACCATGAGGATATTTACAAATAAGGAATTGTTCAAATCAATTAAAATTGTAGTTTTTCATAAATTTCTAGTTGGCCTATTAGCAAACTGGAGGTATTTTTGAATGGCTAATTATCTCCTTAGAAAGTATATATCTCTTCTAGCCTCCAAAGGTGACAGACAGGACCAAAACAGGGAATATTATTAGCTGAATTGTATCAATGAGTTCTGAGTTCCAAGGTTGGAAAGTAAACTAGAGAGATCCAAATGTGGAATTCCTGAAAAGGCAGAGAAACAAATTCAACAAAAGAGCAACTGGTAAGGGATGGAATGTCTTAAAATTTGTCCATTACATATATGATGTCTTTAAATATGCAGGTTTTCTTGTGCTAAAAAAGGTCCCTTTCATGCCTAGTGTTTTAAAAGTTTGTAATCATTGAAAATACTGAACTTTATAAAATGTTGTTATGGAGTCTGTGGGTGGCTTGGTAGGTTAAGCATCTATTTGCCTTTGGCTCAGGTCATGATTTGGGAGTCTTGGGATGGAGCCCCATGTAGGGCTCCCTGCTCAAAGAGTCTGCTTCTCCTTCTCCTCTGCCCCTCTCCCCANTTGTGCTTTTTTTCTCTCTCTCAAATAAAATCTTTTAAAAAAATGTTATGACATCTATCAAGTTACATATGTTTTTAGTGACACATTCCCTGATATTCTAATGATAAATCATCCTTGAATATTTGGATTAGATCTTTCTTTAATGTAATGTGTTACTGTCATGTATTTTACACAGTAAACATACTATTGAATTTATATTATTTTACTGACCTTTTCCTTTATTACAAGTTTTTTTAATTACCTTTATACTGTTGGACTGATTTCATTGTACAGGCTATCCCAAATCATTTTTCGGATCAGGTGGGGTAAAAATAATCACACATTTATGGCACCAGAAGCATAAACAGAAAAGCAACTTTGATTCTCATGCTTCCATCAATGAGAAAATAGTTCTATTTTTATATATACATAAATATATATATATTTATGTAATTATGTATATATTTGTACTCATATGAAATGTTACTATCAGTATATTAAGCAGTGATTCTTTTTTAATAAGATTTTATTTATTTATTTGACAGAGATCATAAGTAGGCAGAGAGGCAGGCCCTCTGAGCCACCCAGGCACCCCCTGAGCAGTGATTCTTAACCACTCCTTAGGGCATGCCTCCCTGTTCTACTGATATGACTCCTGATTACCTGCTAAGGACAGTGAAGGCAAGGACATACAAAGTTGAGAATAAGACTTAAAGGGAATTGCTCTTCAGGATTAATGTGAATAGCAAGAAGATACCTAGATTTAGGGCAAAGGAAGTAGAAGGTGAATGGCTAAGCTCCTCAGTTTTCTCTCATGCTATGTGCAAAGGAGTTTAGTATAATTTCCTTTTTTTAAAGATTTTATTTATTTATTTGACAGACAGAGATCACAAGTAGGCAGAGGGGTGGGGAGCAGGCTCCCCACTGAGCAGAGAGCCCAATGTGGGGCTTGAACCCCAGACCCCAAGATCATGACCCAAGCCAAAGGCAGAGGCTTTAACCCACTGAGCCACCCAGGCACCCTGAGGTTAGTATAACTTCTAGTTCAAATTTAATTTCTAAATCTATCTTTATTAACATATCAAACAATCAGGGTTTTTACACAAGAAGTAAAAATAGTACAGGTGCTTAGCTATGTTTTAGCCCCTCTATACATATATATTTCTGCTGTTAAAGGCTCTAGATATATTCCTTCAGTATATAGACAGAGAGAGAGACCTAGCCCTAGAAATAGTAGTTGTAACATCAGAATCATACAGTAGCAATGCTTGTAAGTAAAAGGGTAGAAAAGGGGCTCAGTGGATTAAAGCCTCTGCCTTCGGCTCAGGTCATGATCCCAGGGTCCTAGGATCAAGCCCTATATCGTGCTCTCTGCTAAGCAGTGAGCCTGCTTCCTCCTCTCTCTCTGCCTGCCTGTCTGCCTACTTGTGATCTCTGTCTGTCAAATAAATAAAATCTTAAAAAAATTAAAAAAATAAATAATAAATAAAAAGGTAGAGAAATAATCTTAATTGAGAATGTCTTCTACCATTCTATTGGCAGACAGTCTCAACTATTAACCTAGCATCTTATGTAGTAAAACACCAGGTACATAAGGTCAAATAACATTACTGATCATATATATATATATATTTCTATTTTTAGGAGAATACATCTCAGCCTATCTGTACATTTTAACATATATTCAATCCCTAATTTGGGGATGAGATAAATGACTGAACCATCTGAATCAACAGTCGTATCAATTTCTATCACAGTCATCATAAACTATGTGAGCAAGTGGGAGGCTATCCACTTAAATTATTTCATATTCTTTGTTCTAGGCTGAATTCTGTCCCCTACATTCTACAAAAAATATGTTAGAGTCATAATCTCCAGCACCTCAGAAGGTGATTCTGTTTTGGAAATAGGACCTTTGCACAGTTAAGTTAAAATGAGGCCATTAGGGTGGCCCCTAATACAAAAGAACTATTATCCTGATAAAAAGGGGAAATTTAGACAGAGAGACAGAGACACATAGATGGAAGATGATATGAAGAGACATAGAGACATAGAGACATAGAGACATAGAGAAGACAGCTACTGACAAGCCAAGAAGAGACACCTAGAACAGACTCTTATTTCATAACCCTCAGAAGGAATCAATCCTGCCAACACCTTCATTTTAGACTACCAGCTTAAACTCTGAAACGGTATGTTTCTTTTGTCTAAGACATGCAACTTGTAGCACTTTGTTATGGCATCCCTAGCAAGGAATTCACCGTTGTATTGATACCAAATGAGATTATTAGACAGTACAGGAAGTCCAAAGTGAATTCATCCAGTCTCTCCTACACCCTTTTGATACCAGGAAAACTTACACTCATGACCCTTGATATGGCAATGTGATGGCTTTGGGTGTGGTGGTAGGATCTATGAAATTTGGTCATGTGTGTGCTCCTTGTCACAGATGTCACTTGCCTATAAACTACTTAATTGCCTAAATACTTCTCAATAAAGCAGTCTGTGCCAGGGGGTAGGAGTCCTAGACCTAAGTGTTGGTGTATTCCATTCTGAGTCAATAGGAAGGCCAAGTGTGAAGAGTAAACCCAGGAAGGAAGACAGTGAGTAGAGGCAGCCCCCAAAGTTATGCAGATATCTGTGATGGGTGCTGATGGGAATTGGGCAGCAACAGGAAGTGGATGCAGAGAGACTGATCCATCTTGTCTCTCTGGGTGAATTTTGATTATGAAATACATCTTTCGTGTTAACATATGAAAAACATATGCAAGATTAGATATCCTCCCCTCAATAAAACACTAGAGAAGCACAAAGATAAAATGGAATCTGTTGCAAAGAACATCAAAATGGGAATTAAGGGGCTTGGTATTAGAGTTTATGTGATTTTGGACTGCCAATGTAAGGGTCATCCAGACCCAGGCGTACAAGTAAAGAAAAACATTCCATCTGTAGTCGATCGTCAAGAAGAGTAGCACTGCTACCCCTGAAACTAATAATACACTATGTGTTAACTAACTTGCATTTAAATAAAAGAAAAAGAAAAGACTTCTATTCATGGAAGAAGATGTTAGTTGAAAGATGCTTTCAAAGAAGGAAGGAAGGAAAGAAAGGAGGAAAGGAGGGAGGGAGGGAAAGAAGGAGGGAATGAGGAAGGAAGGAAGGAATGAAAAGGAAAGGAAGGAAAGAAAAAAGAAAGAGAAGCACTGAAAGATGCTATTAAATAATATTCAGGCTTAGGGCTCTAAATATATCTTTTTTGCAAGTAATGCCAGCCAGAAGACCCTGGTATGTAAAAGTCTTGGGAAAAGCATCTATGACTCCTGATCATATTAACTCATCATATTTGTTAAATGTTATGAACTTTCAAGGCTGAAGATTCCATAAATGCCTAAGAGACTGCACCAACAATTCTAGATCACCAGAACCCACCAGATAAGACACAGAGAAGTTATAGTCTTGAGGCTGTGAAAGAACTCCCTAACACCCTTTGAAAGTTTTTTTGTCTGAGATAGCACACTTGATATCCAGAATCTAATGGCTCATATTCTTGTTAACTTTTTATCCAATAGTTCAAGTTATTTGTGAACTACTTTGAAATATCAGAATGTAAATGTGCAGAAGACAGTGTAATGGAGGTCAATGGCCTAAATTTTCTTCCATTTCTATGGTTTTCTACATAATATCAGAAGCCATTATGAGATGTAAAAGGACCATAGCAATTGTAAAGATATAGAAGCAGATGTTTACTTGAGGTTGAACAGCAGATAAAAGATTTGAAACAGGGTCAAGGTTGTTTGGGAGTGAGAACAAACATCAGGTACAGAGAAATGGAGGCAAGTCCAGGGATTTGCTGTAATCAACAAGGAACATCCACCTGTTACTTTTTTAATTCACTGATTGCTAATATACTTGGGGTCCACTTAAACAAATTAAAGAACAGACATTTAGATGGGATAAGATTCTATTATGTGCAGCTTTTCTTGCATTCCCATCTACTGGGTTTGTATGAGAAGATAGTTCGATTTGATGCTTCTCTAAAGAGTAGTAGGTTCTGGGCAGCTGGTTGGCTCAGTGGGTTAAGCCTCTGCCTTTGGCTCAGATCATGGTTCCAGGGTCCTAGTATTGAGTCCCGCATTGGGCTCTCTGCTTGGCACAGAGCATGCTTCCTCCTTTCTCTCTCTTTGCCTGCCTCTCTGCCTACTTGTGATCTCACTCTGTCAAATAAATAAAATCTTTTTAAAAAAGAGAGAGAGAGAGAGAGAGAGAGAGAGAGAGAGAGAGAGAGTTGTAGGTTCCAGTGGGGGAGGGTAGTTAATAAATACTCTTATCCATGCATATAACATCAGAATTAAGTACGCCATAATTCTGTGAAAGACAGTATAGCATGGGATGTAGTCTTCCAGAATTGAGTTTCCTGGTTCAATCTGGATGTCCTAGTGAAGGTGATGGACAGAGGTTGGAAGGAGACAGGTAAGAAAGATTTTTGTATAGTGTTCTTCAGAGTCAGGATATGAATTCAGGATGCTTTCAGACACTTAATGTAGTGAAGGCTAAAACTCAGCACGGGAGCAAGACTGTCTGGGTTTGAATCCTTGCTATGAAACTCACTACAGAAGCAATAACATAAATTAAAATAAAGTCATAGTATTCTGTTGAGTGACTACAACAAAACTTATTTATCTATTCCATGTCGATTAGCAGAGTTGATTCCAGCTTTTGCAGAGTATTGATAAGAACACTAATATATACATGGGCATATGAACACTTTTTGTTTTGTGTTTAGAAGAGCAATTCTCTTAATTACAGAGAACAGAGAATATAAAGGAGAGTAGTTACCAGAGGGGAGATTGGGGGTGGGGGAGATAGCTAAAAGAGGTGATGGGGATGAAAGAGCATACTTATCATACTCATCATGATGGAACACTGAGTAACGTATAGAATGTGGAATCACTATGTTGTACACCTGAAACTAATAGAACACTATACGTTAACTATACTGGAATTAAAATTAAAAATTTAAAAAGAAGAGGAATTCTGTGATAAGAGGGTATGTATAATTGATGGACGTAACTCCATTGCAGGACTGAAGAATTACTTCAGTAAACTATGACATTAGGTTGCAACATCCTAGCTCTGTTCCTTCTGACTTTGATATGATGTGTCCTCTTTACCTAGTTTTTTTAATTCTCAATCCATAGCTATGGACTTGCCTGTCATTCTTTCTTTGCTAATAATTATCACTTTCCAAACATGCAAATACTAATGACAAAATCCTTGACTATGATCTTAATACTTTATTGTTCATCTGATCAAGTCCTACTTAAGTTTCATTTCTTTTTAATGCCAGCCCCTGATGCAGTTATAAGAAGTCACTACTCCCAACTGTTCCTTGCATCCATTTTGCTGTGGCCACCTCATATGTGTCTCCTCATTTTATTATCAGTGTTATCAGTGTTATCAGAATATATCAGTATATTCAGTGTTGTTGTTATTGTTTTTACCAGGGCCCTGGCCAGCATCTGAGGACCTCAACTCCAGGACCATAACTAATATATTTTAATATTCTGGCACCAAGGAGGCAGAATGTACGGCACATAGAAGATATAAATACCAGTCACAAATACATGAATAATTAAGCACATATCTCAATTTGTATTAACTGGGTTTGTTGTTTAAAAGATTTTATTTATTTATTTGACACACAGAGAGAGAGAGAGAGAGAGAGAGAGAGAGAGATCACAAGTAGGCAGAGAAGCAGGCAGGGGTGGGGGAGGAGGCTCCCTGCTGAGCAGAGAGCCCAATGCAGGGCTTGATCCCAGGACCCCAGGATCATGACCTGAGCCGAAGACATAAGCTTTAACCCACTGAGCTATCCAGGTGCCCCAGACTGGATTTGCTGTTTAAGCATGGAGTTTCCTATTTTTGTCAATTATAATTAAACTAATCTTTTTGTGTTTGTCTCCTATACTTTTCTGGTATACACAGGGCCCACCATTTTGTCAATTTTTTTAAAAAAGATCTTATTCTGTTGACTACATACTGAAATACATGTATAGATGAGGAGGCATTGGTAGTAAGGGTATAAGTTTCTTTTAGAGAACCTTACAAGAGATAAAGCAATTCTTCCAGCTTCATAGTATATTACTTAGGCTAAGTTTTATTGCACCTCTTCATTCAAATATTAGTTTTAGTTATTTGGTTTATTACTACTGTGAAAGCCCTTTTTATTGTATATGATACCAAGACTTCTGTATCTGTGATTTCAAAACAAGGAAGATATCAACATCAATTTCAATCA
>NW_019154490.1:0-21721 GCF_002288905.1 Enhydra lutris kenyoni | reverse complement strand
GAAGAGAGAGAGTTTGTCTTCTTCATTGCCAATTTGGATACATTTTGTTTCTCTTTGTTGTCTGATTGCTGTTGCTAGGACTTCTAATACTATGTTGAACAAGAGCGGTGAGAGTGGGCATCCTTGTCGTGTTCCTGATCTCAACGGAAAGGCTGCAAGCATTTTCCCATTGAGGATGATATTTGCTGTGGGTCTTTCATAGTTAGATTTTATGAAGTTCAGGAATGTTCCCTCTATCCCTATACTTTGAAGCTTTTTAATCAGGAATGGATGCTGGATTTTGTCAAACGCTTTTTCCACATCAATTGGGAGGACCATGTGGTTCTTCTATCTTTTATTGAATTGTTCTATCACATAAATTGATTTGTGAATGTTGAACCATCCTTGTAACCCAGGCATGAATCCCACTTGGTCATGGTGAATAATCTTTTTAATGTACTGTTGGATCCTGTTCGCTAGGATCTTTTGAGTATTTTAGCATCCATATTCATCAGTGATATTGGTCTGAAATTCTCCTTTTTGGTAGGGTCTTTGCCTGGTTTGGGGATCAGGGTAATGCTGGCTTCATAAAAAGAATCTGGAAGTTTTCCCTCTGCTTCAAATTTTGGAAACAACGTCAGTAGAATAGGTGTTATTTCTTCTTTGAAAGTTTGGTAGAATTCCCCAGGGAATCCATCAGGTCCTGGGCTATTGTTTTTTGGGAGGCTTTTGATCACTGCTTCAATCTCGTTACTAGATATCAGTCTATTCAGGTTGTCAATTTCTTTCTGGTTCAATTTTGGGAGTTTATTGTTTTCCAGGAATGCTTCCATTTCATCGAGGTTGCTTAGCTTATTGGCATATAACTGTTGATAGTAACTTCTGATGATTGTTTCTACTTCCTTAGTGTTCGTTGTGATCTCTCCCTTTTAATTCATAATTTTATTAATTTGGGCTTTCTCTCTTTTCTTTTGGATTAGTGTGGCCAATGGTTTATTGATCTTATTGATTCTTTCAAAAAAAAAAACAGCTTCTAGTTTCATTGATACGTTCTACTGTATCTCTGGTTTCTACCTCATTGATCTCTGCTCTAATCTTGATGATTTCCCTTCTTATGTGTGGAGTTGGTTTGATTTGTTGTTGATTCTCCAGCTCTTTAAGGTGTAGAGACAGCTGGTGTATTTGGATTTTTCAGTTTTTTTGAGGGAGGCTTGGATGACTATGTATTTCCCCCTTAGGACTGCCTTTGCTGTACCCCATAGGTTTTGGACTGACGTGTCTTTATTCTCATTGGTTTCCATGAATTATTTAAGTTCTTCTTTGATCTCCTGGTTGATCCAAGCATTCTTAAGCAAGGTGGTCTTTAGCTTCCCGGTGTTTGATTTCCTTCCGAACTTTTCCTTATGATTGAGCTCCAGTTTCAAAGCATTGTGATCTGAGAATATGCAGGGAATCATCTCAGTCTTTTGGTATCGGTTGAGTCCTGATTTGTGACCCAGTATGTGGTCTATAATGGAGATGGTTCATGTGCACTTGAGAAGAATGAGTATTCTGTTGTTTGAGGGTGGAATGTTCTGTATATATCCATGAGGTCCACCTGCTCCAATGTGTCATTCAATGTTCTTATTTCTTTATTGATTTTCTGCTTCGATGATCTATTTCTGAGAGAGGCATGTTAAGATCTCCTACTATTAATGTAGTCATATCAATATGACTGTTTATCTTGATTAATAGTTTTCTTATGTAATTGGCTGCTCCCATATTGGGGGCAAAGATATTTACAGTTGTTAGATAATCTTGGTGGATAGTCCCTTTAAGAATTATGTAGTGTCCTTCTGTATCTCTGACTACAGTCTTTAGTTTGAAATCTTATTTATCTGATATGAGAATCCCTATGCTGGCTTCTTTTGAGGCCCATTGGCATGAAAGATGCTTCTCCATCACTGCACTTTCAGTCTGGGTGTATCTTTAGGTTCAAAATTGGTCTCTTGTAGACAACATATGGATGGGTCCTGTCGTTTTATCCAATCTGCAACCCTGTATCTTTTTATGGGCACATTTAGGCCATTCACATTGAGAATGATTATTGATAGATAGGTTTTTATTGATATCGTGTTACCTTTGAGGTCTTTCTTTCGGTAGTTTGTCTCTATATTTCTGTTCAATGATATTTTTACGATTTTTTCTCTTTTATAGAACCCCCTTTAATATTTCCTGCAGTTTAGGGGCAGGCACCCGCTGGGTGACTCAGTGGGTTAAAGCCTCTGCCTTCAGCTCGGGTCATGGACCCAGGGTCCTGTGATTGAGCCCCGCATCAGGCTCTCTGTTCAACAGTGAGCCTTCTTCCCTTCCTCTCTCTCTGCCTGCTTGTGATCTCTGTCTGTCAATAAATTAATTAAATATTAAAAAAATATATCCCCTGCAGTGTCAGCTTGCTGGTTGCATAGTCTTTTAAGCCTTGCCAGTCTTGGAAACTCTTTATCTCTCCATCCATTTTGAATGTCAGTCTTGCTGGATAAAGTATTCTTGACTGCATGTTTTTCTCATTTAGTGCCCTGAATATATCTTGCCAGCCCTTTCTGGCTTGCCAGGTCTCTGTGGACAGGTCTTACTTTATTCTGATGGGCTTTCCTCTGTTCGTAAGGAGCTTCTTTGTCCTAGCTGCTTTCAAGATGGTCTACCTACAATTATAATCCTTCATACGTACTATTAGGTGTCTCGAGCACTTTTGAGAATCCATAATCTTGGGGGGAAACCATTCTGCCTCTAGTACATAAACGCTGGTTCCATTCATGAGATTAGGAAAATTTTCATGAACATCTTGTTCCACTATATCTTCTAGACTTCTTTCTTTCTCCTCCCCTTCACGGATTCCAATAATTCTGACATTGGAATGTTTCATGGCATCATTTATTATCCTGATTCTGTTTTCGTGGCTCCTAAGCTGTTTGTTCCAAGCTTCCTCCTGATCCTATCTCTCTATCTGTTTGTCCTACAGATCACTAATTCTATCTTATGTCTCAGTTGTCCTAGCTTTTAGAGAATTTAGATTAGATTGGAACTCATTGAGAGCATTATGAATCTCAACCCTGGTGGCTTTCAGTTCTGCCCTAACATTGTGAACATCATCCCTGGTGGCTTTCAGTTCAGCCTAAATCAATTCCGTTTGGTCATCCATGGCTTTCTCCAACCTAGCTATTGCCTGGATAATTGTTAGCCTGAATTACCTTTCCGACATATTGTCTATGTTGATCGCCATTAGCTCTGTTGCAGAAAGCCCATCCTCTGTCTTTTTCTTTGGTTGGGCATTCCTCCTCCTAGTCATTTTGGTGAGAGATGACTGAATGGATGTAGCTGGATGTATCAACTGTGCTGCAGTCAAGGTGCACCCTGGAATGCTTCTGAGCAATCAGGATTCCCCACCCAAAAGGGAGGAAAAAAAAAGAAAAAGAAAAAAAGAGAGAGAGACAGCAAAAAAAGGGAATATAAAAGAGAAGGGTCAGCCCAAATGGGCCCCAAGGTAAGATTTATGAAGTATACAAACAAAAACACACAAACAAAAAGACTGATTAAAATATTTGACAAAAGAAAAAAATATATGTATATGCAAAAAAAGGAAGAACCTCGTCAAAAAGAACCCCAAGTATAAAATTTATATACTATCAGGACAAACTCAAATACGCAGAGACACTGGCAGAAGAAAAAGATGGGAGAGTGGTTATAAATTCTCAGTGTGGGTGAGGAAGTTTATTTTGATTCTTCCTGGATGTATCTTGATATCCTTGTTAAAGGACTCAACTTTCCTAAGATAAAAGGGGATTAAAAATTGGTTTACCTATAGGGGTAGCATTGATTGGGGAAAGGAGGTTATCTTGAAGCTTAACTCTATATGAATACTAGAAAATAAAAATAAAAAAAGAATAAACTAGACTAAACTAAACTAAAATTAAAAAAATTAAAAAAAATAGAAAAGCAGAAGAAAAACACGGGTGTATGTATGAAAAAGTTCAGGTTAGAAGGATATTATGGAATTTAATATACTGGACATCTCACTGTGATGGTAAATAGGTTAAAAATTATCTATATTAAAAAAATGAGCCGGAATAATGGGAACGAGTTAAAAATAAAAGTTGTATTTATGAAGTAGTCGTGGTTGTTCTCTTGTGGTCTTTTTTTTTTTTCTTTTTTCTTTCCTGGTTGGTTTTCTGGGGGAGGGGCCTGCCACGTGGGTTTTCAGTCAATGATATTCCCTGAGTTAAGTCCTCCCGTCCCCCTCAAGGGGGTGGGCTCTGAGGAAACCGGTTTTTCAGGCTTTTGTTCTCTGGAGGTTTTTATGTTTGTTTGTTCGTTTTTTGTGTTTTCTTTTTGTTGTTGTTGTTGTTGTTTTTTGTTTTGTTTTGTTTTGTTTTATTCTCTCTCGCCTTGACAGCTTTTGATGGTTTTTGGAGGTTTAGAGGAAAGCAAACTGCACCCCGACATCCCTCTAAGAGAGAAGCCTCAGTCTGCTCCACTGTGGGTGCTGCAGAGCTGCTGGCAGAGCAGGTTCTGAGTTGTGGTCCCTGGGGACGCAGGATCTCCTGCTTGTACCCAATACCATGGCAGCGGCAGCTGTCTGGGCAGCTCCAGACCTCCAGAGAGGTTCCACAGTGATCGCACACTTGAGTTTTTCCCGCTAGCCAGGGCTGGGAGTGCATGGTCTTTCCGGGTCCAAGAGCACTGGGCTGGCAGCTGTGCATAACTCTCCCAGGGGAGGGTGGGGGCCTGCGCATCTCAGGCTCTGATAACACAGCACAGGTCTAAGAGCGCGGGGCTGGGCCTTCACGCACCTCTCTCAGGGGAAGGTGTGAGGCACGTGCATCTCAGGCTCTGATAGCATGGCATGGCATTCTGCTGTCTGGCAAGGCTCCCAGCCCCTCACAGGAGCCAGACCCCATGCGTTCTTGGGTGCCTTGGCAGCTCAGGGACCAAGACCTTGTTTCTCCACCGCACTCTCTCTGGCTCAGTGCCAGGGGAAGATATCCTGGGTCTGGGGACTTAAGCCCCTCTCCCTAGCTGCCCCAATTCCCACAATTTCACCCCGTGATCCTTTGCTCTTTTTGAGTGCTTTCAACCAGACTCCATGTTAATGCTGGTCCCCAGACACAGGGCACTCTCGCATTGGGATATTACTTTCCAATTGGTGGCCTCTGGTGGCTCCCTCCCCCTTTTGTTTATCTTCCGATATCAGTCCAACGTTCCCACTCTGCTTTACCTGCCCACTGCCATGTTCTGCCCCTGTAGAGATCCAGACGTGTATAATTCTGAAGTCAGGCTGATTTCATGGGTGACCAAAGTTCTTTGGTAGGTAATCAGCTCACTTTAGGGTTACAGGTTGAAACGGTGCCTCCTCCTACTTCCCCGCCATCTTGTCTCTATACTCAGTGTAGGCTATTCTAACATGCACCTTGTAACTCTTCCAGCCTTTCCATATCTCACTTCCACAAAGTCACTTCCATATTTGCAGGTATTTGTTACAGCAGCTCCCTAATTTTCAATTCCAAAATCTCCATTAGGTTGCAAGGATTGTGTTAACAGAATGCCAGCCACCAGACTGGGTGGCTTAAACAAAAGACATTTATTTTTTCAAAATTCTGGAAGATGGAAGTCCAAATTTAAGGTATCAGAAAATTTGGTTGGATTAGGATTTAATTTAATTTAAGCTACTTAATTATGATTTAATTTATCCTAATTGCTTCTTTAAAGGATTTATTTTTTTAAAGATTTTATTTATATATTTGACAAAGAAAGATCACAGTTAGGAAGAGAAACAGGAAGAGAGAGAGGAGAAGCAGGCTACTTGCTGAGCAGAGAGCCAGATGCAGGACTCAATCCCAGGACACCAAGAAAAAAAAGTGTGTGTGTGTGTGTGTGTGTGTGTGTGTTGTGTGTGTGTGCGCGTGCAGATATAGATATAGATACAGATATAGATAAGTATAGATACATTGATATATATATATCTATATATATATATATCTATATATCTATATCTATATATATATCTCACATCTTCTTTATCCATTCATCTGTTGATGGACATCTAGGTTCTTTCCATAATTTGGCTATTGTGGACTTTGCTGCTTTAAGCATTCGGGTGCATGTGCCCCCCAGATCCCTACATTTCTATCATTAGGATAAATATCAAGTAGTGGGATTGCTGGGTCATAGGGTAGCTCTATTTTCAACTTATTGAGGAAACACCATACTGTTTTCCAGAGTGGTTGCACTAGCTTGAATTCCCACCAATAGTTTAGGAGGATTCCCTTTTCTCTACACCCTCACCAACACCTATTATTTCCTGACTGGTTGATTTTAGCCATTCTGAGTGGTGTGAGGAGATATTTCATTGTGGTATTGATTTGGATTTCCCTGGTCCTGAGTGATGTTGAGAACTTTTTCATTTGTCTGCTGGCCATTTGGAGGTCTTCTTTGCAGAAATATCTGAACGGAATTTCTTGAATGGAGTATCTGTTCTTTGGGTGTTGAGTTTAATAAGTGCTTTATAGATTTTGGAAATTAGCCCTTTATCTGATATGTAATTTGCAAATGTCTTTTCCCATTCTGTTGGCTGTCTTTTGGTTTTGTTGACTGCTTCTTTTGCTGTGCAAATGCTTTTGGATCTTGATGAACTCCCAATAGTTCATTTTTGCCCTTGCTTCCCTTGCCTTTGGCGATGTTTCTAGGAAAAAGTTGTTTTGACTGAGGACAAAGATGTTGCTTCCTGCATTCTCCTCAAAGATTTTGAGCGATTTTTGTCTCACATTGAGTTCTTTCATCCATTTTGAGTCTCTTTCTGTGTGTGGTGTAAGGAAATGGTCCAGTTTCATTCTTCTGCATGTGGATGTCCAAATTTCCTAGCACCATTTATTGAAGAGACTGTCTTATTTCTATTGGACATTCATTCCTGCTTTATCAAAGATTAGTTGACCATAGACTTGAGGGTCCAATTCTGGGCCCTCTACTCTCTTGCATTGATCTGTGTGTGTGTTTTTGTGCCCGTACCATAATATCTTGATGATTACAGCTTTGTAATAAAGCTTGAGGTCTGGAATTGTGATGCCATCATCTTTGGTTTTCTTTTTCAACATTCCTCTGGCTATTTGGGGTCTTCTCTTGTTCCATATAAATTTTAGGGTTATTTGTTCCATTTCTTTGAAAAAAGTTGATGGTATATTCATAGTGATTGAATTAAATGTGTAGATTGTTCTACAGAGCATAGACATTTTCACAATATTTGTTCTTCCAAGCCATGAACATGGAACATTTTTCCATTTTTTTGTGTCTTCCCCAATTTCTTTCAGGAGAACTGTATAAATACAGAGTACTCAGTATTTCTGGGTACAAATACTTTGTCTCTTTGGTTCAATTTATTCCTAAGTATCTTATGGTTTTTGGTGCAATTGTATGTGGGATCGACTCCTTAATTTCTCTTTCTTCCATCTTGTTGGTGTATAGAAATGGAACTGATTTCTGTGCATTGCTTTTATATCCTGACATTTTACTGAATTCCTGTATGAATTCTAGCAGTTTTGGAGTGGAGTCTTTTGGGTTTTCCACATAAATTATCATGTCATCACCAAAGAGTGAGAGTTAGACTTCTTCTTTGCTGATTCGGATTCCTTTTATTTGTTTTGTTGTCTGATTGGTTAGCTAGAACTTCCACGACAGGATAAAGTAGAGGAAATGGACATGTGGAACAGGTGCACAGAGGAAGCAGAGAACACAAGTTAAGTTCACATATACTTTGCTGCTTTCCTATGTTTTTAATACCACTGCATAAGAATTTTTGATCTTTTAATTGAAAAGCACAGGCAAGGTTTAGTGGTTGTGCTAGAAATAAAAGTCTTTATTAGAGCAAAAAGGAAGCACTCCAGGAAGCTGCCCACATTTGAGGGGCAGATCTCATGACAGGACTGACTTGAGTGGGGAGTAGGGGGAAAGAAAGGGTCATCTTCCACTCTTTTTCCATGTGACCTGAGACAACCAGCTCCTCCGTCGGCCCAGGTCTGTGGAACTCAGACTGTTCATCCCTGAAAACCTAGACTCTTCCCCTTCCCTTTGCATTATTTCCCAGTCCAGAGGACCTGATTCCGAAAGCTGACCTGCCTCTCACACAGGTGAAATGATTCTGTGTGCTGACAGATCACCCCCCTCAGCACAGAGCAGCAAAGAAGCCCCAGTACCTTATGCACCTGACCCTTGGGCATTCTAGGGCTCAAGGCCATCTTACAGAGCCTGAGAGGTACCCACAAACCCACCCTGCTGAGCCCCTCTTCCATCCATAACCATGACACCTGTGGATTCCTGCTAACTCTATAGATTCCATCACTCTTCAACCTGAGCCTTGGAGGGTCTGGAGATTGCCCATTTCCGAGGGCTTCCATCAGCCATGAGGCCAAAAAGAGAGCTGCCTCTTGTCTCCCCCATGAGCCCTTCTCTCTCCCAAGTCAGCTAATGAAGTGCCAGCTATTTCCTTCCTGAATTGTGTGGACTTGGAATGTGTTTTGTTGAATATCCATCACACTTAATGTTGGACGTTTACTATTTTTTAAATGTAAAATCAATTAATTAACATAAGCTGTCTATATTAAGCAGTAGTTACTTCTAGTTGTTTTAAAAATATGTTTACATAACATAAAAAGCATTCCGATCCAAGAAAGCTCTTGAATTATTATGAAACAATTACCCTAGGGGTGGCCACTGAGGTCATTCTCCCTCTCACAGAACCTTAGTGATGCAAAGTCATCATAGATTGCCTGTTAACCATCTGTCCTTACATTCTTTCAAGACATTTCTTGTCCTATGTTTGGTCATCCCTCTTCAAGGGGTCATGGAAAAATATAGCCTGAGTTCTTGTATAATGACTTGAATGCCAAGACTTGTATTCTGTATAAATCACGTTTTCTAGCTATAAAATCCGTGGTTCACAGTGTCTTCCTTCAGTGTCTTTCAATACATTACTCCATTTTCTTGTGCTACAAAATACGGCATTCAGAAATGTGGATGACATTCTCATTTCTTTTCCTTTATATGTCATCTGCTCCTTTTCCCCTAAATGCCCAAGGATTTCCTTTTTTCTTTACATTGTAATTACATTTTGCATTTCAATTTTAATTTCATTTTTCTCTCAATGATTTTACTAAACCTGCAATTAGTCATTCTGAGTCAGTGCTCAGGGTACTCTGTTAATAAACAATTTGATAGGATTTATTGTGTTTCCAAAAAATTCTGTATTATGAGTTTTAACGTTTTTGTGTCTTTGCTTTGGTTTTCCCAGAGGCATTCCAAATATTCATTTCCTGTCCGTAACTTCACATTTTGATATTTTCTCTCAAATATTGTAGTCTCTTAGTTTCTTTTTAGCATTTTTCTCTTTTCACTTCCCATTCTCATACAGTACTGTCTGCTGCCTTTCGTTTACTACTTTACATTTCACTTAGGAAGTGATGTTTTGATACACTGCTGCTTCTTCCCTGAGGCCTGTACTTTCCTCACTGAGTTTTTCTAACTCTTATTTATGGTGTAATTCAATATCTTGTTTCATTTCCCTAATGCCTTTTGTTTCATTTTGGAAAAAAAGCACATGAAAGTAGAGGAAGTCTGTCAGGAATTGATGCCTTCATTTTCTTCAGTGGAGCTATTCTGAAGGTAGTCCCCTTTCCTCTTACAGCCCTCTGCCTGGGAGTCCATAGCACTATTTTTCTGTCACTAAACTTATTTTCTTGGATTTGTAGAAAGCAGTATGTCTTAAGAAGACCTCTAGCCTCACAGAGCTCTCTCTCTATCCTATTTTTGCTCTGAAATGATCAAATCCATAGCGGCTTGGTTCTGGAGATTTTCTAGCTGTATCCCCATACCCCTCATTCATTGGGGTCTGCTATCTCGCTACTTCTACTGCAACTGTCCTTCGGCATTTTGGTTCTGTTCTTTAATGTAGTGAGCAGCCTATATAACTTAGAAGGGACAACTGCCTTCATCTTCCCCAAATCTATAGCCACTCTTTTACATGGTTATCTATTTCCAGATTCATTTAACATTAAGATGATTGTCAAATATATACATGTGTTAGGTTTAGGGCAGAGGGCAAGACAGTCCCACTCTGCAGAGGCTCAATCGAGATCTCTGGCATCTGATGTAAGGGCTAGTATCAGATGTTGGCTCAAGCTGGAGTTTTCGACCATGATGGCTCCAGAATGGAAGGGTGGCCTCATGAGGCATTCGAGGTTTTCCCACTCTGGGGGTTGTGAGCTGCTCCAAATAGCAAGGTTTACTTCTGCAGGAAAGGCGAGCCCTGTTGGATGGCTCCAGGCTGTCCCATAAGGAAACATTCCAGAGCATGGCTCTAAGGAAGGATGCCTGGAAATGCCACCTCACATTCCCATTGGCTGCTAGGGAGAAGGGATGGCTCTGGGGCGAGCTACCCATGGGGCAGATTTGACATGGACTCTCATGCTGATGGGTCCCAATCATTTGGGGTCATTGTGTGGGACGTTAGGAGTCCCTTTTCTGTCTCAGGGGTCACTCCAAAAGAGGCAATCCAGAGCGGAGCCCCAGGTACGGGTGACCGAAAAACCCAACCTTTGGTTACGTTTGGGGCCTAGGACCATGACGAGCCCAATGTGCGGGCTCTAGGTCGAGCTATCGAGAGGCCTCATTTGAAAACAGGGATGAGGCTGAGGGTCACAATGCCTGTTTGTGCCCAGAGTGTCCCTCATGGGTGGGCGTGGTCTCATGGGCCATGCAGCTGGTTCCCACTTTGGGGGTTTGACCACCATCTTCACAGCAAGGTTTTCCTGCCATGTGGAAGGAGGAGTATTCTTTGTTGTTTGAGGTTCCCCCATAGGCCAGTATTTGAACTAAGGTCTGTGCACAGATGCCTGAATACCCAGGTTGGGTAGAGATGACAGCCTCGGGCCATGGCAGGTCCAACCTGCAGGGTATGTGGCCTGCTCCCTGGATGGCTGATGGGAGGTTGGGGCTCAGGCTGTGTCAGACAAAGCATTAGTGTACAGAGCGGCCTATGATATTGGGAGGCTGTCGAGGGCTGTGCAAGTCGATCCTCACATCGGGTTTCTGGGCAGACCTATAGGGCACCTTTTCTTTCTGGTTGGCAGGCCGAAGGCTGCATTTTGGCTCCAGAATTCCCAATTTGGAGGGCTTGTGGGCTAGGAGTATGATAATGGAAGTCTGAACACACAAGCGCCAGTTCAGTTCAGTGCCGAGCACATGGCAGTTCCAATGTGCAGCGTCTGATTTGAGATCTCCAGCCCCTGAGTAAGGGCGAGTGTGAGATGGTCGCTGCAATTTGTGCCTATGATGGCCGATGAATTGAGGGGTGATCTCATGAGGCCATGGAGGTTTTCCCAGGCTGGGTCTTTTGAGAGGCTCCAAACAGCAAGGTTTCCTTCTGTGGGACAGGGGGAGTCCTGTTTGATGGCTTCAGGGTCGCCCATATGGAAAGTTTTGGTAGCAGAGCTCTCTGCATGGCAGCCTGGAAAGCCCACCTCAGCTTACCATTGCAGCCCAGGAACAAGACAGTTTCCATCTGGTGGCTCTAGGGGAAAGTGTCCAGTGGTCTGTGTTGACAGGGAGTCTCATGCTGATGGGTCCCAGTGTTGGTTTGTGTCTAGGGAGACCTTAGAATGTGGTGGGAGCTCAGGCCCATGCAGCATTCGCCTCCCCTGAGGGTTGGACGCAGCTCCCAAGACCCTGGTTGCCTTCTGGGGACAGGCGGTGTACTGTTTTGTGGCTCAGGGACCACATTTTGGACCATATGTAGGTATTCCAGAACAGGCCCCTGGGGATAGATGCCTGCAAACCTAAGTTAGTATTCTGATGAGGTCTTAGGGGTGTGTCAGGTTCCATCATCTGACCCAGGGCCATTGACGTGGGTGTCTGCCTGAAGGTAGGTGTGTGGCATGTGTCAGACTGCCCATTTTTGTCCAGAGCAGGCTACGAAATTGGGGTGGGCTCAGGGGCCTTGCAGGTGTTTCCTAATCTGAAGGTTTTGTGCAACTGTGACAAGCAGAGTTTCATTCGGGAGGGCAGGCACAGTCCTGCGGTGTGGCTCCAGATGCCCCATCCTGGAGGGCCTGTGGGCCAGGGCTTTGGGGGCAAAAGTCTGCAAACACAATCTCTGGTTAGAGTTAGGTGCAAGGTGATGGCACACCCTATATACAGACCCTGGGGGCAGCTCCTCAGGGTTTGAAATTAGGGCAGCTGGGAGGCAGGAGAGCAGGCTTTTCTGTCTGGATTGTGTGTCTCGGATGGCCACAGAATGTAGGGGTGGCCTCATGGGGCCATGGGAGATACTTCCCCTGTGGGAATTCTGCCCAGCTCCCAAGGGTTTAGGTCTTTTGGGGGGAAGGGAAGAGTGCTGTTTTCCGTCTCAGGAGTCCCGCCAAAGCAGGGATTCCCGATATGGGTTCTGGGTCAGGGTGCCTGGAGAAGCTGACAGAGGGTTAGGATTTGGGCCTAGGCGCATGGCAGGCCTGATATGCGGGCTCCTGGCCCAGCTACGGAGGGGCCTTGTTTGAAAGCGGGCTCAGGCTGAGGGTCACAATACCTGTTTGTGCCCACGGCGGCTCTCATTTGTGGGTGTGTTCTCATGGGCCACACAGATGGCTCCCACTCTGAAGGTTTGACCCCCATCCCCACAACGTTTTCCTGCTGTGCGGAAGGAAGAGTACTCTTTGGTGCTTGAGGTTCCCCCATAGGCCGGGATTTGAGCTAAGGTCTGGGCACAGATGCCTGAATACCCAGGTTGGGTAGAGATGAGAGCCTCAGGCCTGGCAAGTCCCACCTGCAGGATATGAGGCCCGCTACCTGGGTTGCTAATGGGAGGTCGGGGCTCAAGCTGTGTCAGACAAAGCATGAGTGCACAGGGTGGCCTATGATATCAGGGGCCGTCCAGGGCCTTGCAGTTTGGTCCTCATGTGGGGATTCTGGACAGGCCCATGGGGCACTTCTTCTTTCTGATGGGCAGGCAGAAGGCTGCGTTTGGTTCCAGAATTCCCAATCTGGAAGGCTTGCAGGCCAGGAGTGTGAGGACGGAATGGGGGCCTCATGAGGCCTTGGAAGTTTTCCCACGCTGGGTGTTGTGAGCTTCTCGAAACTGCAAGGTTTCCTTCTGCAGGACAGTTGAATCCTGTTGAATGCTCAACACTCCCATCTGGAAGTACTCGAGAGCAGGGTTTTAAGGATGGATGCATGGAAACCTCACAACACATTCCCATAGGCTCCTCGAGACAAGGCAGGTTTGATCTGCTGGCTCATGGTCGAGCTACCCAGGTGGCCGAGTTGAAATGCACTCTCATGAGGATGGGTCATAATGTGGGTTTGTGGCCATGGAGACCTTGGAATGTGTTGGTAGCTCTGGGGCCCTGAAGGATTCTCCTACCCAGAGTGTTTGACTCAGCTTCAAATAGCAAGCTTCCCATGTGGAGATGAGAGGTGTTATGTTTGGTGCCTCAGGAAACCCGCATATGCTGGTACTCGAAACCAGACTCTGAGGAGAGATGCCGGGAAACCAAAGCTAGGGTTCAGTGTAGGACTTAGAGGTCTGTCCAGTTCAATCATCTTACTCTGGGACATCAGCGTGCGTGTCTGAGTGGAGGTATTTGCTCAGGGTGTGTCAGAATGCACCTGTTTGTCCAGGGAGGCCTACACTATTGGGATGGCCTCGGGGGACTTGGAGTTTTTTCCTAATCTGTAGGGTTGTGGCCAATGGAATGGGCACAGTTTCCTTGGAGAGGGCAGGCCCAGTCCTGCCATGTGGCTCCAGAGGCCCCAGCCTGGAGGGTGTGTGGGCCAGGGCTGTGGAGAGGGCCATGGACGAGTCTCCTGCTCTGGGAATTTGGCCCGGCTCCCAAGAGTTTGGGGTCATTCTGTGGGAATGGAGGAGTCCTGTTTTCTGTCTCAGGTGTCCCTCCAAAAGAGAGATTCCAGAGCAGAGCCCTGGGTATGGGTGCATCAAAATCGTGATCTCTGGTTAAGAATGGGTCCTATGGGCATGCCAAGCCCCATATGCGGGCGCTTGGACCAGCCACTGAGAGGCCTTATTAGAAAACAAGGCTCACGCTGAGTGTCACAATGCGAGTTTGTGCCCCAGGCGGCCCTCAAGCATGGGTGTGGCCTCATGGGCCATGCTTTTTCCTTGCACCATGTCTACAGCAAGGTTTCTTGCCGTGGGGAAGGAGGAGTTCACATTTGTGTATCAGGTTCCCTTCTGTGCAGGAATTGGAGATGAGGTCTAGGTTCAGATGCCTGAAAACCCAGGTTGGGAAGAAATGATGGTCCAAGGCCATGGCGGGTTCGATGTGCTGGTATGCGTCCGGCTGTCTGGGTGTCTGTCGGGAGGTCTGGGCTCAGGCTGTGTCAGACAGAGCATTAGTGCCCAGGGCAGCCTATGAAATTGTGGTGTGGCCAAGGGCTATGCAGTTTGATCCTCATTTGTGGTTTCTTTTCAGCCCCACAGAGCACTTTTTTTCTTCGGGTGGGTCTTAAGTTCCATGATCAAAGGAGAGAGACTGATACAGAGGCAAGGTCAAGCAGAGCTTTATTTCGTGCCAAGCATCGAGAATCAAACTGACAGGTCAGGGCCATCTCTTGCAAAGAGGCAACCCCTCCCTGCCTCACAGACTAACTTTTATAGAGTTAGTTTAGCTGGACTATACACAGGTGGCCAATGAGTTTACAATACACAGAGAAAACTGCACAGTCATGTTAGGTCACACACAGGCGGCCAAATGAATCTCATTTCACCCTAGTAGATATATGCATGCCCCACTGATTGCATGTCTCTACCTGACCTGACCCGGCCTTGTATCTGGGCTTTGCTACCTTGGACTGGTTGCTAGGGAGAGAGTATGCATGCTCCACTGATTGGCTGCCTCTACCTGGCCTGACCCGCCCTTGTATCTGGGCTTTGCAAGTAAGTTTTGCATGGTCAGTCTAAGTTTATTACATAGGTCAATCTAAATTTACTGCATAGGGTCAATCTAAGTTTACTGCATAGGGTCAATCTAAGTTTACTGCATAAAAGACAAAATGGTTCCCTCTGTTTATGTAGACCCTTACACTCTCCCCTTTTCTTTGGAGATTAGTCAAATCCTTGACTTTTCAGCCAGTTCTATGTTATATTGAGCATGTAAGACTAACACTTTATCACTCTAATTTTCTCTTATACAAATGACATTAGTCAACAGTCGGCTGATGAGTTAGCCATTTACCACTTTGTATAACCTTTTCTATTTTTTTTAATTTCCTTCATCTAATCTCCCAGCTATACTTTACATAACCAGGTAACAATAGGAGAAACAATACACTCATAGTCTTTTGAGTCTTAGCTTTAGTCCCTGGTCAGCGGATTCCATCGGCTGAGGCTTCCATCCCTTGGGGGTGTCCTCGTCCTCGGCTCATTTGACATGACCCACATGAATCCAGGCCCTGATGCCTTCTACAGTTATTGCCTTGTGGATGGTCAGGATGACAGTATAGGGTCCCTTCCAGAGGGGTTCCAAGTTTCCCACTTGGTGGCGGCATATCTAAACCAAGTCCCCAGGTTGGTAAGGATGTGGCTCCACCTCCGTCTCCGTCTCAGTGTGGGCAATTCAGATCCCTGCGTGGGTTCTTTTTAACACAGACTGTAATGATTGCAGTGACTGGAGTAAAGACTGATCAGTTATTTTGCAAAGGCAACCTCTTATAGCCGAGGGCAGAGCGGGGCGGTCTCCTGAACATTATTTCAAATGGGGACACCTTGTTTAAGTAGGGTGTACATCGCGCCCTGAGGAGGGTGAAAGGAAGGAGATCCACCCATCCACAGCCAGTCTCCAGAATTAGCTTTGTCAAAGTCTCCTCAAGAGTACGTTTCATTCTCTCTACTTGACTGGAACTCTGGGGTCGGTAGGCACAATGTAGTTTCCACTTAGTGCCCACAGCCTTGGGCAATGCCTGTGAGACAAAACTCACAAATGCAGGGCCGTTGTCTGACCCAATCGCAAGAGGTAACCCAAACGTAGGAATTATTTCTTCTAATATCTTTTTGGCTACCACTCCTGCCATCTCATGTTTGGCGGAAAAAACCTCTACCCAGCCTGAAAAGCTATCTACAGAAACTAACATATACTTGTGCCCATATTTTCCGGGTTTGATCTCTGTAAAATCTATTCCCCAGTAAATTCCTGGTTCCTTACCTCTTTCTTTTTTTCCCTTTTTCCATTCTAGTTCCTCCCACATTAACTGCCTGGAGGACATTTATCGACTATATCCTGAACCATATGCCCTAATTTAAAAGCCTGGAACTGCTTGCCTATAAGTTCCTTGAGTTTGCGTATCCCCAAATTAGTACCCTGATGTATCTGGTCTACTAACTTCTGACCTAGTTTCGAGGAAGAATTAACTTTCCTGTTTTAGTCTCAGCCCAATCCCCTTCATGGTCTAATTCAGCCCATTTTTGTAAATACTTTAAATCTTCTTCTGAATAGTTGGTTTTTCTGGTAGGGCTGGAGCCAGAAGTATAACCAGTTCTTGCACTGTTTCTCAGGCTGCTTGCTTTGCAGCTTGATCTGTTAATTTGTTTCCTTTTGAAATCAGATCAGTCCCCTTTAGGTGTCACAGACAATGCATAAAGGCCACCTTTTTTGGGTCCCAAATAGCCTGGAGGAGAGCCAATATTTCTCCTCTGTTTTTAATTTCTTTTCCTTCTGCTGTTAATAGGCCCCTTTCTTTATAAATCGCCCCATGTATATGAAGAGTAGCAAAGGCGTACCTGTGGGCTGTAGTAGATATTGCTGGTTTTATCTTGCCCATCTGCAGTGCCTTGGTGAGTGCAATCAGCTCCGCTTTTTGTGCCAATGTTCCATGTGGCAGGGCTGCTGTCTAGAGTTCCTGCTCAGGGCAAACCACCGCAGCCCCCACATACCTCTTTCCATTGACCATGTAGTGACTCCCATCTGTGAACAGAGTTATCTCTGCATCCAGAAGGGGAATGTCTCTGACATCCGGCCTTACTCCTGTGACTTGGGTTAGGACCTCCCCACAGTCGTGTGGGTGGTCATCCAGCTCCTCCAGCAGCAGCGTGGCTGGATTTAGCACTGCCAGAGGCTGGAAGGTCATACTTGGTTCGTTGAGGAGGAGGGCCTGATACCCTGTCACTCGGGTGTTCGTCATCCATTGGTCAGGTGGAATCCAGAGAAGGTCCTCGATAGTGTGGGTGGTGGTCAATATGAGATTTTGACCCAAAGTCAATTTACTTGCATCCTTGACCAGAGAGCCATGGCAGCAACTATGCAGAGGCAAGAGAGGAACCCAGCCACTAATGGATCTAGTTTCTTGCTAAGATAGGCTACTGGCCTTTGCCAAGCCCCCAGAATCTGAGTCAAAACTCCTTTGGCCACCCCTGATTTTTCATCCATATACAAGTGGAAGGGCTTGGTAACATCGGGGATGGCCAATGCTGGGGCACTCAGTAAGGCTGTTTGTAATTCCCGAAATGCTCCTTCTGCCTCAGCTGTCCACTTTATCATAGTGAGCCCCCCTTTTGCCAGTTCATAGAAAGGTCGGGCTATCTCCATAAACCACAGTATCCACAGCCTACAGTATCCCACTGTCCCAAGAAACTCCCTTACTTATTGGGATGTGGTGGTGCAGGGGTATCGGGTGGTCACCTGTTTCCTGGATTCAGTGAACGCACTCCCTCGTGGAGATCAAAGCCTAGATAAGTGGCATGGCTCTGACAGAGCTGTGCTTTCCTTGCTGACACCTGATACCATTTTTCCTGCAGAGTCTAAGAGAGCTCTCATCCCCGCAAACATGACTCAGTCCTCAGCAGCTATTAGCAAGTCATCAGCATACTGCAACAGAATGACTCCCGGGTTGTAGGTTCTGTACTCTCGCAAATCCTTGTGTAGGGCCTCACTGAAGATACTGGGTGAATTCTTGAATCCTTGGGGAAGTCTTGTCCAGGTCAGCTGGCCTTGGAATCCTTCCTGTGGGTCAGACCACTCAAATCAAAGAGGGGCTGAGACTCCCTTGCTAAAAATATGCAGAAAAATGCATCCTTGATATCTAAGGTGGTACACTCAGTTCTTCTGGAGCCCAGGAGGGAGAGAAGGGTATAAGGGTTAGGCCCCGTTGGGTGGATATCTTCAACCTGTTCATTAACTTTCTGCAAGTCCTGAACGGGTCGGTTCTCCCCAGTCTCGGCCTTTTTGATGGATGGACAGCAAAGGTGTGTTCCATGGAGATTTGCAAGGAACTAGGATCCCGTCTCCTCAGAGGTGGTTAATGTGCTTGCTGATCCCTTCCTTTGCTTCCCGAGGGAGGGAGTACTGCCGGACATGAACACCCATAGCCCTCACTTTTAATTGTACCACCACTGGAGGCTTTCCCTTGGCGAAACCAGGGGGCTTCCCTTCTGCCCAGACTTTGAGAAACTCGACCTGTAGGGTTTGGACAAGGCTCCCTTTTCTTGTCTCTTCTGGTTCTGAGACTGGCTCGTAAAGAAGGTATTCATCAACTGTTGCCACAAACATCTGCACAGTTGTCCATTTATGTCTTTCTATGCTACTCGCCCCTTGTACCAAGACTTCCTCTCCAGATAGTTTCCCCATAGGTTTCAATTGATTTCCCCTCCACTTCAATTTTTACCTGAGATTAGAGGAGAGGCTCCAAACCACAGCCCCTTCAGTCTCTGGAGGACAGCATGGCCATCTTCTTTTCGGGGCACTCCCTGGTCCAATGTCCTTTTTCCTTATAGTAAGCACACTGATCTGAATCTAAGTCTTCCTGCCTGCCTTCTCTGTGCTTAGGCTTTTTCTTCCTCCTGTCCATCCCTGTAGTTAAACACCTTTTCTTCTATTCCCACTAACTCAGTCAGATCCTTCCCTTTAAATCCTTCAATTTTATGAAGTTTCCTCCCTATATCTGGGGCTGACTGACTGGCAAAAGCAAGATCATCTAAATGAGCAATTGTGCAACTTCCCTGAAGTTTACCTCAAGTTGTCTAGCTTAGGTAAACAGAGATTTACTTTAAATCTCTGTAAGTTACAGGTAACTTAAGAAAAAAATTTCCCTAGTCTGGAAGAGCAAACATTACAGAACTATTAATGTTTAAGACAAAACATCAAGAGATACAACATTACAATCTTTCAGTTCACCTAGTCCCGTGTTACTCATTCTGGTTTAGTCCGAATGCAGCTTTTACCTCTGTAAATTCTTACTCATTTCAGTTCCACGATTTCAACATATCAAAGACCTGTATTTGTCCTGAAAGTCTTTCCATATGAATTTCCTTTAAGGTGGAAGACATTTTACAAGAGCATTCTTAGAAGGCAAATTTATGAATCAGTTAAGCACAAAACATGTTCAGCAGCAGATTTAAAAAGCACAAACCCAGTTTTAGCAACCAGCACAATAGCATTTTATCCCATTTGGTTAAGACCTACATGTCCAACAGATTTAATTCCATTTGTCATTCAAGCAACCCTTCACAATTTCAGGTTACCAAAGACTTCGAAAGCCACTTTCACAATTACCCATTAAAACCTTGAGACAGACAAATAACCATCTCCACTTCAGACACCATGCTCTCCCGGCAGCAAGGGGGAGGGGCTAGGCAGTCCCCGTCAGGCCAGAGATAGCAAGAATTTCCCTGAAACAAAGTTGGTCTCAGCAGCTGCTTTGGAATATTCCTTAAAGTCTCTGTCTCGAGTTAGACTAACCCCAGTTAGCTCCAGTTATAACCCTTAACATACTAAATGAGTGAGAGAGAAGCCCCACATCTATTAGGAGGAATGGAGAGACCAAATTCAGAGTCCCCTTACTCTCTGCTTGCTTCATTCCTTCAAACACAACAAACAATGCAACAGAAAACAAAAAGACAGGACGAAACAACTGCAGACCGAGCGGCCCTAACCCAGAGCCTGCTGCTAGTTGGGGTTTTCTAGGCCCCCTAGAGACGCTCACCTGTGGGTTTTTCTCAGTCCCCTAGGGATGAGCAACACAACAGGCAACAAAAGACAAGACAAAGACAACCAGACCTAGGGGCCGGTGGAGATTTTCTCATTCACCTGCAACTACCCGCTGGTGGGGGTTTTCTCAGGCCCCTGACCACCTAGGGGGACTCGAAAGCCCTGACAGGTCCTTGACTGCCCATGGGGACTCGAACCCCCTGGAGATCTCCTGACCGCCCAGGGAGATGCGAACCCCCTGGCAGGTCCCAGAAGACGGATGGGGCATTCCCTGCATCCACTCCAACCCTGGGGAGCATGGCTGCATCCAGCTTCCCCTTGGTAGGCCATGCCCTGGAGCTCTGCAACCAGACAGACAGGATCCCATGATCTTACCTCCGGAGGCTTTTCCCAGAAATTCTGATGCTGGCTCAGTTCTCATCGATTGATTGCGGATAAGCCCCCAGTGTTAGGGTCCATAATCAAAGGAGTGAGACTGATACAAAGTGAAAGTCAAGCAAATCTTTACTTCGCGCCAAGCATCGAGACTCAAAATGACTGGTCAGGGCCATCTCTTGCAGAAGCGACCCCTCCTAGCCTCACAGACTTACTTTTATAGAGGTTGTATAACCAGGCTGTACACAGGCGGGCAATAAGATTGCAATACACAGAGAAAACTGCAGTCATGCTGCCACACACTAAAAGAACTGCAAGGTTACACACTGGTGGCCAATTGAATTTCAATTTACCCTAGTAGATGTATGCGGCCCCCACTGATTGGATGTCTTCACCTGGCCTGATCCGCCTTTGTATCTACACTTCGCAAGTAAGTTGCTCTGGGAGGGGCAGGGTCAATCTAAGTTTACTGCATAGGGTCAATCTAAGTTTACTGCATAAACAACAAAGTGGCTCCCTCTGATTAAGTAGGACCTTACAAACAGAGCCTTCTCCTGCCCACCAGAAAGTAGAAGTGGCACATGGGTGTGCCTAGAAGCCCCACATGAGGATCAACCTGCACGGCCCTCGAAGGCACCCCAACATCATAGGCTGCCCTGTGCATTAATGCTCTGACACAGCTTGAGCCCCGATCTCCTGTCAGCCACCCAGATAGAGGGCCCCATATCCTGAAGGTGGGACCTGCCTTGGCCCGAGGCCAGCATCTGAAATGAACCTGGGTATTCAGGCATCTGTCCCCAGAACTTAGCTCAAATCCCTGCCTGTGGGTGAACCTGAAGCAGAAAAGGGTACCTCTCCTTCCCCATGGAAGGAATCCTGGCTGTTGGGATGGTTGTCCAACCCTCAGAGTGGGAGCCAGCCGCATGGCCCATGAGAACACACCCACTCATGAGGGCCGTCCTGGCCACAAACAGGCATTGTGACCCTCACTCAGCCTGAGCCCGCATTCAAACAAGGTCCCTCGGTAGCTGGACCAGGAGCCCGTATATCGAGCCTGCCATGCCCCTAGGCCCAAATCCTAACCCTCTATGGGGTTCTCCAGGCGCCCGGACCCAGAACCCATCTCTGGAATCCCTGTTTTGGTGGGATCCCTGAGACAGAAAACAGCACTCTTCCCTTCCCCCCGAAAGTCACCAAACTCTTGGGAACCGGGCATAATCTCCAGAGAGGAAGAATCTCCCACTACCCCATAAGGCCAACCCTCCATTCCTTGGCCATCACAGACACACAATCCAGACATAAAAGCCTGTGCTACTGCCTCCCAGCTGCACTAATTTCAATTCCAGAGGCCCTGTCCT
>NW_019154489.1:0-21870 GCF_002288905.1 Enhydra lutris kenyoni | reverse complement strand
ATCTTGCACCACTGGGAGTCTGACCCTGGTGGGAGGCTGCGGGGGGGCGGGGAAGGGTTGGAGACTTGCAACAACCAGCACATGGATCCTGGCAGAGTTTAATATGCAGTGCCTAAGTAAGTAGTAATCCCAACCAGCAGCTATGCTCATCTGCAGAACCAAGTCAGGGGGACTACTCTGATCCAGAAACTTGGTGAGGTGCTGATCTGTCTGATTAAACAAAAACTTTTGTTGGCCCTAGAGCCCAGGTAGCCAGACCCAGGCAAGGTGCTGAGTCACAGCCCCATCCTCTGTGGAGAGTGCCTTTCAGTCCCTTCTGACCAGAAGAGCTGAAGACAAGTCTTGGAAGGTATACAGCTCAATGGCACTCCAGCCAAGAGGCAGGGAGAAGAGGGGATTGCCCCCCAGAACAGAGCCAATACTGGCATGGAGGCGCCTCATGCTACACACACAGGCAGAAGGATTAATTTGGCCCAGACTGAGGATAGCTGCAGACTCCTCACAATTGGAGAGACTGTTTGGGAAACAGCCTAGAGCAGCCCCTCCCCTCCCCCTAAACAAAGGAGCTGAGACACAGCCTCACTCACTGGGAAGAGCATCTTCTGGCCCCCTTTTGACCAAAAGAACTAGTATGAATACCTGAAAGGTATATAGCCCTGTGGGACATGAGAGCAGAGAAGGGCAAACAGAGCTAATAGTTTGCAGAACAAATCCAGGGGCCATGTTTAGCCAGAGAATTTGTGGTGCAGGTCAGCTTGAGCTAAAACAACAAACTAAGAGCTTTACTGGTTTTAGAACTGCTTCTCCCTCTATAACCAGGCAGGGAATCTAATTTGTAACCCTTCTCATTGCTGAATACAGCATTTAGCTTGTCCAACCAGGGAAACTAACCAGAACACACAGAAAGCTATGTAACCCACTCAACCACCCCAGGGGCATTGGCATTTTAACAGAGAACATAATCTGTGGCTTCTACCATCTGCAAAGCAAAAATGCTAGGCTCACCTGACCAAGAAATTCAGTATGGACTCAGGCCAGATTTGGACCATCAAACAACAAATTCTGTAGGCTCTGAGTACCATCCTGCTGCCCTGTCAGGGAAAAGAATATAATTCATAGCTATATCTGCTGCTGAATATAGTACATAGTCCTGACTATCCAGTAAGCCTGAAAAGAGAATTCAAGTAGACACGGAGCCCATCCTGTACCCTCACATAGGTAGGGAATCAAGACAGCAAACCTACCCAACTTTTCTGAGCCAATAGCACATCCTCCCTCCCTTATCCTGAGAGCTTGAATAGTTACTTCCCCCAAAATAGACCATAATAGCAGGCCTACCTGCCCCAGTACAATATCAATAGACACACAGACAGAAAACTGAACTGACTGGTAAAGAACTATCTCTGCCAAAGCAAACCTGTAAACTCTGAAATAGGACTCATATTATTCAAATGCACAAATATTCTCACACACACACACACACACACACACACACACAGAGTCAAGGAATCATGAAAAACCAGATCACTGTGACACTACCAAAGGAAACTAATAAAGTTCCAATTAACTGACCCTAAATATATGAAGATTTAGAAGTGTCAGAAAAAGAATGTAGAATAATCATTTTTAGAAAGTTTAGTGAACTACAAGAAAACAAAGACATACACCCAAATGAAATTAGGAAGACAATACATGAACAGAATGAGAAGTTTTATAAAGAAATAGCAACCATCACAACAAACACAAAACCTAGAGTTGAAAAATATAATAAATGTAGTGAGGATTTAAATAGTTTCAAAAGTAGACTAGACGATGCAGAAGAAAGAATGAGTGACCTGGAGGATAAGACATTGGAAATAACCCAGTCAGACATGGAAAAAGGAAAAAAAAGAAAAGGGGATAAAAAACCTTCAGGGCCCTATTAAGAAACAAACAAACAAAAAAAAAAAAAAAAAAGAGAGAGAGAGAGAGAGAGAGAAAAGAAACAAAAAAAGAGAAACAGTATTTGCAATATGGGAATTCCAGAAGGTGAAAGAGAAAGGGACAGAAAGTATATTCAAGGAAATAATGGCTGACAACTTCTCTATCTTGGGAAAGAATTGGATGTCCGGTACCAGTAGGCCCTAAAGACTCTAGATGGGTTAAACCCAAATAGGACTACATAAAGATACAGTACAATTAAATTATCAAAAGTCAAAGAGACAGAAAGAATTTTAAAAGCAGTGTGACAAAAGAGAATTGTTTACAAGCTACCCCCATAAAAAGTAAAAGAACACTAATATCATAAAAACACAAAAAGTTCGATTACATCACACTTAAAAGATTTCTGCACCAGAAGGAGACCATCAATGAAACAAAAAAACAACGTGCTGAACAGGAGGAAATATTTGCAAATGATATATCTGATAAGGGATAAACATCCAAATATATAAGAACCCATACACCTTACCACAACCAAACAGACAACAAAACCCACGTAATCCAATTAAAAAAAAAAAGGGCAGAGGACATGAATACACATTATTTCAAAGAAGACATACAGAAAGCCAAAGACACATGAAGACATGTTCAACATCATTAATCATAAGAGAAATACAAATAAAAACCACAATGAGATACCACCTCACACCCATTAGAATCCCTAGTTTCAAAAAGACAAGAAATAACAAGTGTTGATAAGGATTTTGAGAAAAGGAAACCTTTGTGTGCTGTTGGTAGAAAAACAAATTGGTCAGCTACAGTGGAAACCAATATGGAGGTTCCTCACAAAATTAAAAATAGAAATACCATATGATTCAGTAATTCCACTATTTGGTATTTACTCAATGAAAACAAAAACACAATTTAAGAAAATATATACAATACTATGTTTACTGCAGCATTATTAAAATAGTCAAGATATGGAAACAAGCACCTATCAATACATGAATTCATAAAAAAGATGTGGTTTTTATATATTACGCAATATTACTTACATATAGAATTCAGCAGCACACTAAATAGATTATTCACCAAAATCAAGTGGGATTTATCCAGTAAAATGCAAGGATATTTCAACATGTGCAAATCAGTCAATGTGATACACCAATAGAATGAAAGAAAAGAATCACATGATCACCTCAATAGATACAGAAAAATGGTTTGACAAAATTCAACATCCACTCATAATAAAACTCTTAACAAATTAGGCATAGAAGGAACATATCACCACATAACAAAGGCCATATATGACAAGCCCACAGCTAACACTGTACTCTATAGTGAAAAGATGAAAGCTTTTCCTCTAAGATCAGAAATAAGACTAGTGTGCCCACTCTCAGTACTCCTATTCAACATAGTACTAGAGGTCCTAGCAAGATATAGAAATAAAAGCTATCAGAATTGGAAAGGAAGAAGGGAAACTGTCTCTACTTGCGGAAGACATGATTTTATATATAGAAAATCCTGAAGACTCAACCAAAAAAACCTGTTAGATCTAATCAATGAATTCAGTAGTCACAAGATACAAAATGAACATATAAAAATCAATAACATTTCCATATGCTAACAACAAAATTTTTGTGCAAGAAACTGAAAAATCAATCCCATTTACAGTAGCATCAAAAGCAATAAAATACATGGGAATACATTTAACTAAAGAGATGAATGATCTCATGCTGAAATCGATAAGGCACTGATACAAGACATGAAGAAGATACAAATAAATGGAAAGGCATCCCATGTTAATAGAACAAAAGAATTAATACTATTAAAATGTCAATAAGTTGGCCAAACAGGGGTTTGAAATGCATGGGTTCACTTATACAGAGATTTGTTTTGTTTTCTTCCCTAAAACATTATCAAAGTTAATAATAGTCTTATAAGACAACCATTGGTTTTGATTTTATTCATTTAAAATTACTTAGGCTAACTGATAACAAACACAAATAAGTTTTCCTTCAGATATGTGCTTTGTCTTGAAAGACAAGAAAGAAAGGAAAGGAAAGGAAAAAATATACCAAAGGATAGAGTAAAATAACCAACAACACAAATGCATTTTTAAACTCTTCAGATGTAGTAATTATCAAACACAACCCATCAAACTCCGCATGCTCAACATTCTGAAGATACAAATTAGAAAATCAACAACATGAACAACTAATGAGAGACTTCCCAAAATGATGAGTTAGAATACCAGAAAAAAGAACTTAAAAAATCAAAGGTAATAAAGATTAAAATTTTTAAAGTATATACAATTGATAAATAAAATAGCATGACAATAACCAAATAGAGTATGAAAGAACTAAAACATAGCTTAGAGGAAATTATAAGAAAGCCAGAGAGGGAACATAGGGAGGAGTGTAAAAGGGTCAATGAGATCTAATAAAAGACAAAGTGAATCCTGAGAGATCTAATGTATATCTAATTTTGTTTTTTGAAAACAGAAGATGGGCGCCTGGGTGGCTCAGTCAGTTAAGCACCTGAGTCCTGGTTTCAGCCCAGGTCATGATCTCAGGTTCTAGAGTGGAGCCCTGCCTCTAGCCTGGCCTCAAGCCCTACCTGGAGCCCCTAGCTGAGCCCCGCCTCATGCTAGGTGCTCAGTGCCCAGTCTGCTGGTCCCTCTCCCTCCCTTCTGCCCCTCTCCCCATGCCCTCTCTCTCTCTTTCTCTCTCATAAGTAAATAAATGATCTAAAAAACAAAAAGACAGAAGAGTATAATATGGAATAGATAATTCAAAGAGATAATGGCTGAAATTTCCACAGATTTAATAAAAATTCTAAATTTCCAGAATCAGAATGCACAATAAATCCCATTCAGGCTAAGTAATAGTAAATCTGGAGTATCCTCAAAGGATTGTGACGGGGTGAAAAGAAAACCTGTAGCTGAACACACAATGAGACATTCTTTTAAAGAGAGTATATACTGCAAGAATTTGACCAACAACAGACACTCACCAGTGGAATAGCTAAGGGATAGATTTAAAAACCAGGAAATATTATACCAGAAAGAAGGTCTGAAATAGAAGAAAAACATGGTAAGATAGAATATGGGGAATCTGAGTGCTACTCTAAATAAATATTTATAGACTTTATAAAATGAAAATAAAACTATTTTCAGTAGTACTGACTGTCCTGACTGACACTCAAACTGAAAACTGTTGAAAATGCCAGACAAATATATATTTTGTGAACTTTAAAATACATCAATGAACTGTGAAGGATTTCAGAAGCCAAAAACTTAAGTGAACCGGGAATCTAGAAGTTCGAGCAGAAGTTCATTTAACAAGGGGTCAAATAAAAACCACAGTCTTTATTTGCATGTCTCCAGTCCTAAGAATGGTTTTTACATTTTAAAAGCTTATAAGAAAAACCAAACAACAAACAAGCAAAGCATATGTGACAGAAATTGCTTAGTGTCCAAGGATATGGCCTATAAATTGTAACATATTACTTTATGGCCCTTTCCAGAAAAAGTTTACCAATCATCCTCTGCTTTATGGAGCCTACAACACATGTGGAACCCTAATTTAAGCTCATACCCTCAAAGGCAGTTGCCTAACTTAATACCCACGACTTCTTTTTTCATGGCCTCCTAGAGCCTAGAGCTGAAAAAATCCAGAGCCTGCCCAAATTGTAAAACATATTAGGAGAACCCCAAACCAAAAGATTATGTCATCAGAGTAAGGGAGTCCTAGAAACACAGATACATGCACGCGGTGTTACAAAGAAAATGATCTTCCCTGAAAACTGTCACTGAGGAGTGTCAAAGAGGACTAAATCCCTTCTAAGGATTTGTAACATTAATTTGGCTTTTATACTTGAATCCATATAACCTGAGAGACCTGAAAAATCTGAGAGAGAATTTCGTGGCAAGTGGCCCTGGGCAGAAAGGAACATTTTCAAATGCCTTGGCAGAAGCAAACGTAAGTGCACTCTACAAGGACCACCTTCAGTTCAAGAATCAGAGGATTCCCACTGATGGGCTTCCAGTAAAAGTGATCACACATTTTAAAAAAAATTCATAAAACAGTGTGGCTTAATGAAGAAGATAGTAGCATAGGATTTTGAAAGACTTAAAACACAAGAATTTTCAAGCAGAAAATGAAGTAAGTATGCTTACTATGTTGTAATAAATAAAAATAGGGGAAGCATTGTAAGAGAGCAAGAAGCTATAAAAGTTGGCCCACCAGAGTGGTGACTGACCTAAGGAAAGCACCTCAGGCACAGGTGTCTGCTCATGAAGTCAAGCCTACCTGCAGAATCTAGAGCCCCTTAGGTCCTGGGGGTTTCCTCCTGTCCCCGGGGGCACCTCTTTATCCCATGTGACCCTTGTCTCAGCACCCATGATGGACAGGAGGTGCTGTCCCTCATTTCTTGCTGGTGTGTGTGAGGCACTTCTTGTTCCTAGACGATATTACCTAAATATTTCTCACCTCCTTCTAGGAAAACCATGGATGTCCTAGAAGGATGTGACCTGGTCATATGATGATTGAGTACCTAGTGAGTTCCCTGTGTATTTCCCAGTAGGTACTGGAGAAGTGGCGTTGGGTGGAGAAAGCTCTACCCTCTTACCACACTCAGCCTCAAATCCCTGCCAACCTTGAAACAAATGATAGGAGGGTGGTTCTAGGGGGTTTGTGGACACAAAAATCATCTACAATTCACTGCATGAAAAAAAGGAACACTAGGTACGAAAAACAAAGAATTTATCATAAGAAACAAAGGTAAAAGTACAAAATCTAGGCTGTTTTTACCCTAGAATACAGAGAATTGGATAAGGGATTTTATTTTATTTATTTTTTATTATGTTCAGTTAGCCACCATACAGTACATAATTAGTTCTTGATGTAGTGTTCAATGATTCATCAGCTAAATAAGAGATTTTTAAAAATCTGTTCCGAGGCTTCTACAGCAGGATTGGTCTACACGGTTAAACCTGCTTCTACCAGGACCCTTCTCAAAGGAGCTACACCACTAAGACACATGGTCTCAACCTTTTTATGGGCCCTTCCCTTGCATTTACTGTGAGACTGTCCCATAAACAGATCACAACCTTGGGCATACTCAAATGCCTACAGAAACAGAAGAGACATGATTTCATTTTTTTTCCCATCCCTAGAAAAATTCTTATTTAGCTTTTCAGCCAGCATTTTACATATTGAGTTATTCCTAAATTTGACATTTACTTCTTCTATAAAAGGAAAAGCATACAACTAATGGATATATAATATCGTAGATACCAATCATAGATTTATATAATCAAGTAACCATATGTTCAAGAATTCTGCCCTGTGAGAAAATCAACCCAGAATTGAAGCCTTAAATGTTATTTTCCTTTTTTAAATTTCTATTTTTTAAATGGTAATATTATAAGTGGATTTGCATGCCATGAACCAGAGGAGTCTGTAATTAATAAGGAAAGAATAACTTTCACATTGTATTGGCAGAGACGCTTATGCTAATTTTCAACAATTGAGGAGGTATGGCTAATGAATAATGTTCTAAATTTAAATACCATCTTTGTTCATCCTTACTTTTCCTCAATATGTTTTGACAATGATACTTACATTACTACAGAGATCATTTAGGAAGGCAGCATCTTAAATATCCCATTACGATTAGCTTTTTGTCACTGTTTTTCTTCTTATTTTTCTTTGTTTTCTTAACACAAACTCCCAACTTAAGAGTTCTGGCAGCAAAGACATTACCTGAAGAAAATTCACCTCAGCAAAGAGAGCGTTTACATGTTGGGATGTGTCAGGGACACATCGTGGGCCAGTCACTGGAATAAGTGATAACGATGTAGGGAAGGGCCAGCCTCCTTTCTTTTCTTCAAGGAAATGGCAGTCTAGCACTGTCACTGGAAGATACATCAACTACTGAAGTAGTAAATCAAGTAAATAGTCTTTAATAGCAACATGCACAGAGGAAGGTAACACACTCAAGCTTCAAATCTTGAAAAACAGATAGACATCATGGCATATCATGGTTCACAGTGTCAGCATTCTCAGGGAGTTCTGTGTCACATGAGTGCCTCAGAGGGAAACTCTGGAGAAGGTATTTAAGTGCAACATCACTGTGTATTGCACACAGATTTGATGTTAACTCATTATCCATGACACAGGCTTCAACGTTTGTAGATCTAGCCAGAATTACTTCAGCTAGAACCTTAGTAAGTCTAATTTAATGATTAGTTCCTTTATATAAGTACCATCTCTGTCTTCCATAACTGATGAAGGCCAGAGACTTCCTTCTTTTACTTCACTTTCTTTTACCTCTAAAAAGACTGCATCACTAAAAATCTACTCCTCAACACTTCCCCTCTTTTATACTTATTATGAATAAGAATCATTCAGACCTACAAGGTTGGCAAGGGCATTTTGGCATCTTGGGTCCCCTAAGAAGCAGGTGCCAGGGTAGAATTAGAAACACAAGCGATTGTTCCAACGCAATGCCTGTAGAAGATAAAGGGAGGGAGAAGGAGTAGGCGGAGAGTGACTTCAGACTATGACACTGGTCTGACACCTGCCAATCATTTTTCACAGTAGAGTTCTCTAAGGCCAGAAATGGTGCCTGACATAGAAAAAGTTTCTAATAAATGCTAGCTGAGTAATAAGTTTTTAGGGGGTGGGGGGAGGAAGGAACATTGGATACAGAACTCAATGTCAAACAAATAAACTAGCAACAGTAAGTATGGATGTTATCACAATGGTGGGGGAGCTGGATAAACTAAAATTTACTGAACGAGCTTCTTCTGAAAGCAAGGCCTTCCTGATTTTTTAGGGAAATTAAAGTGTGACTCTACCATTGCCAGAAGTCAGTAGTAAGCACTGGCTGATCATTTATTGAGTGCACATTACTGAGCACACTTTATTGAATGTGAATGAAAGACCTGATCATACGATAGAACCATTCAGACAGAAGAATAAATAAGGGTCAAGGAAAACTAAGGGAAAAGAGACATAGTTTAGTGTTTCTGTTATGAATGCTGTACAGTCAAAAATCCCCAAACTTAGTATATAAAAGACGTTCATTTTATTAGTTTCAAGGATTCTGTGAGTTGAGAATTCAGGCAGAATACAATGGCAATGCCTTGTTTTCGTTCCATGAGATCTAGACCTTCCACTGGGCATTATTAGAGCAATAGTGAAGTTAGGATTCCCATGTATTTGACTCTGTATCCACTTTTTGTTCTCATTTCATTTATTTATTTATTTGTCAGGGAGAGAGAGAGAGAGTACACAAGAGAGGGAGCACAAGAAGAGAGAACAGCAGCAAGAGGCAGAAGCAGGCTCCCAGCTAAGCAAGGAGCCTGATGTGGGGCTTAATCCCAGGACCCTGAGATCATAACCTGAGCTGAAGGCAGAAGCTTAACTGACTGAGGCACCCAGGCGTCCTGCCTCTCTATCTTATGATGTTCTTTTTAAGATAATCACTATAAGTGTAGTGATCTGAAGGGGCATGTGCACCCGAATGTTTAAAGCAGCAATGTCCATAATAGCCAAACTATGGAAAGAGCCATCAGTAGATGAATGGATAAAGAAGATGTGGTATATATATACAATGGAATACTATGCAGCTATCAAAAGAAATGAAATCTTGCCATTTTCAATGACATGGATGGAACTAGAGGATATTATACTAAGCAAAATAAGTCAATCAGAGAAAGACAATTATCATATGATCTCCCTGATATGAGGAGTTTGAGAGGCAGGCTGGGGGTGTGGTCATGGGGGGAAGGGAGGGGAAAATGAAACAAGATGGGACCAGCGAGGGAGACAAACCATAAGAGACTCTTAATCTCAGGAAACAAACTGAGGGCTGCTGGAGGGGAGGCAGAGGGATAGGGTGGCTGGGTGATGGACGTCTGGGAAGGTATGTGCTATGGTGAGTACTGTGAAGTGTGTAAGACTGATAATTCACAGACCCATACCCCTGAAACAAATAGTACATTGTATGTTAATTGAAAAAAAAAAAGATAATCACTGTAGTCCCTGTAATAATAAGATCTATTGTTCACTACTTAACTTTGCACTTTGTTTTCTGATGTTGATTTCTTTCATTGGTCAGGGCCACTTTGAGCAGCCTTCTGCCCTTGACCTAAATGGAATTAGTCTTTCTGAATACCCTGTAGTCATCAGTGGGGATGGTTAACAGATTACCAAGCAGAAGGACATTTAACATTTGCTAATGTGTATTGTGGTTTTTCAACACAAAATGTCCTTATAGCTTAAGCCCTTATAACCTCCATGATTTTCATTTATGCCAGTAATCTCTATTGATTAAATGGTCTTTCCCCAGAAATTGTATTATTGTAATTATCTCATCAACTCTGGTTAGCTCTAAGCAAATAGGAAATGTATATCTTCTTAGGATCCTCTCAGGAAAGCTTTGGTACTTTTAAAGAATGGAATTTATTTTTACAGGCAACACTTTATTTTTACAGTCAAATTCTATCCGTCTTTTGCTACTTCTATTTTCAGCATGGCTGGAGAACCTATTACTTTCTAAACTCATCCCTTGTTAATGTAATTTAAATGCTGCATCTTCAGGAATTGGAATTTTTATTCCGGTTTTGAGTCTTTATTGCCACAGCATATTATATGTAAAGATGCTCTTTTAAGGAACTATGAAAGGTTGTCATTACTGTAGGTGAATTGTGAAAATATGCAAGACTAAGTAAAATATGATTCAATTTATACAGAGTTTGAAAGGATGGACAAAAATAGACTATTTTTTTTTTTTTTTTGCAGGAGGGGTGGAGTAGATGCCATGTTCCTTCTCTCACAAGAGTCTCCAATATTTCTCTGTCTCACTCCCCTTACGAGAATCAAGAAATTCTTGTTTAAACTCTAATAGGTGTCCATTCTTTAATTCACTTTTAATCAATGTCATTTTTCCAGTCCTGGCTTCAGAACATCTTCTCATTGGCCTCTCCCCTTCCAAGAAAGACAGAATAACTACGCACTCATTATATCTCTTCCTGTCTGTATGGGTAAAGAATCCATTAAGGTCTATGTATCTGCCTTATTTGAAGCCTCCATCAGTAAAACGTGAACCCAGAAGAATCACCTTCTCTGATTCTCTTAATGACATATAAGCCATACTATCTCCAATACATTGGCCACAAATGATTAGATCAGAAGCTGGCGCCTAAATCAAGGGTAAAGAAGCCTAGACTGGATGTGAAGAAGGCTACATGTTTCTGATGTGGCTTGGCCTAAAATTCCACCCAATAGGGGAGCTGTATATTTAATGGTGATAAACTGACGCAATCCCTTGGGCTTATGACATAAAAATAAGCACCAAAACATTCCATCATTTTATTTGCCTAAATATTTCTTGTATAGTTCAGTTCTGGGAATTCTCAGTTCCAAGTGATTAGTAATCAAAAAGGGGCTATAGCTTTTATATTTCTTGGTCCTTCCTGGTCATTATGTAGCTTTGGAACAAATATTCTCTCAAAGGATTCCTGGAAAAGATTCCCCTTTATAACCCTGAAGAGCTTAACAGATCGATTAACCCTTTGTGATAAGGGTCCCAAGACTACCCCAGGTTCAGTGATTCATTAGAAGGACTCACAGGTCTCGGCATATACACAACTATAGTTAATTACAGTTATAGTTAATGACAATAAAAGGATACAAAGCCAAACCATCAAAGAGGAAAGGCATATGGAGTAAACCAGGGAAGGATCTTTAAGCTCAAGCTTCCAGGAGTCTTCTCCCAGTGGAGTTACACAGGTATGTTTAATTCCTCCAGCACCAGTTGTGATAACGCGTGTGAAATGTTGTCATTAGATACTCAGCATCCAGATTTTTGTTAGGGGGAAGGTCACGTAGGCTCATTCCACTTAGCACATACCAAAATGCTTGACTCCTTGAAGATAAACAAATCTTCAGATGAGGCCACACTCTTTGCACAGTCTAGGCACAAGGACCCACCTTCATCAGTTATGAAACAGTGGGAATACTCCCAAAATTCAAATGCCCAGACAAAAGCCAAGGGACAACCTTGCAAGCCAAGTTTCCTAAGGTTAGCCCTTCAACATCCCCCCACCCCCTTGCCAGGTATTTCTGTTTCCTAAGATAAATAACTTCAAATTATTCTACACTTAACTTGAAAAGCTTTATTAATAAATTTTATCACTTTTGTTGATTAGTTTTAGCTTTTCCTAAGTTAATGAACATGGCAATGGTTCAGTTATCGAAGATTCATTGCCACCGTCCACGGGTAACATATTTGCATTTTATTGCTTTATACTATTTGAAGAAATACTGGAAGTGACCTATTACTGGCCAGATATGAATGGGTGTATCATGTGTAAGAACTTACCTTTCATATGTTGGGGGAAGAAGTTCAAGAGAAGAATGGAAAGTCCTTGAGTCTTGATTGGGAGGTGACTACAATATTTTAAATTCAAGGCGGTGTGAGCTTTAGCCATTTGGGTCCACAAGAAGTAGTTGCTTTTGATATATCTCTATTGAAATGTAAGAAAAATCCTGTAGTGCCACGATTCCAAGCAAATCCAGTCATGGAAATTAGTGATTCATATTGGCTATCAGGATGAACTGCACTATTTCCATCAGAAGACAGTCACGAACAAAACCATATTCTAAGGAAGAATGAAAATAAAATACTGTGCATACAGATGAGAACAGATGCCATGTTATGACTTGCTGGATTATCTGCTGAGTTTAGAAAGTCTGCACTTTCCCATTTGGGGAAAGCCATAAGAGTACAGTTAGGACTGATGCTGTCACCCTGAAAAAGAAATCAGAAAGCTAATGGTGCAGCTTCAATTTGTAATCAGGGCTTGGTCTTCTGCATCTCCACTCTGTACCTTACAAAAGAACTCGCTTCTCACTGATCCCTTTCCTCCCAAGCTATTCCACAGGGAGCAAGACCTGATCTCTTCTTAGTTCATTTTTTTCTAAGACCTCCCCCAAAAGGTGCAATGGCTATTTTATTGGCTATCCATTACTTTTTCATTTTCAATTTTTCAATTTTCAATTTTAGAGTAATTTTTCAATTACTCTATCCATTACTTTTTCATAATAAGCTTAATAAATTAGAATTTTTTGTTTGGGTTCTGTTGATGATTGCAAACATAATTATTAATCCATTTTTAAGCCATCAGATTAAATGCTGCTTGAAAAACTGCCAAGTGTTCTATCACTTTCTAAATGAAGAGAAAACATCAGCAGAGGAAGTTTCTCACACTTTTCTTTTAGCCTAACCCTTTGTTTAGATGATGAGACACATCCATAAAGACAATTAATCACTTCCAGAGTGGCTGCTAACTAAATCTGGACTTACACCTTTGAATTCTTCAATTCATTAGCCAACATTCTTCCTGACAGGTTTATAGTTTTTATTAGCATCAGAAATGTGTACTTTAGAAGAACACACATAAGCAGCAAAGAAACCTAGTTTCATAAAAGGGCTTTAACCAAGCGACGATAACTAGTAGCATTCAGTAAATCAGAAAAAAACAACTGAGTTTGCATTTGCGTGCCATCTCGGGACAGCAATGATGGTCCTAGAATTTTTTTTTAAACAGTGAGCTAAAGCACACCAAGACTGTATCTTTTGTAATAGTAACTACATGTATCTAGGTAATAAGAGCTATTTTTCATTCAGAATAATTTTCTTCAGAAAAAGAAAATAATAAAGTCAACCTTAAACAATGGGTAAAAAATCCCCTAAGTCTACAGCTTTAGCAGAGTGATCTTAAACTTTACAAAACAAATTTTTACTATGAAGCTAAGTGAATTGAGTCACTCACAGGATTCACTGGGAAGTTCTCTGCCTTTCAGTCACCCAACAGACAAATTTTGAACATTGCCTTACAAAATCTGAAATGCTGTTGAAAGAAGACATGTAATCTAACTAAAACTAGACTATGCTTTTAATTTTTTTTTTTTTCCTGTCTGGGTACAAAACTTAGGAAGGAGAACAAATGGCAATTAATTTCATCCTGTAGTTGAATATTCTAAAACTCTGGAAGAGGAAGAAAGATATGGCAAATATTTTACCACTACAAATTTCAGGGCTATTGATGGCTTTTCAGTCTGGGGAACATACTAATCCCATCTCAGTTGTCTGGAAACTCGAATTAATACCAATTCCAGAGTTCATCTTCCACAGAGGTAGAAAGCATATTTCACATGCTTTAGTCCCCATTTCCCCATTTAGTCCCCAAATCTTTCCCAGGAAAATAAATGGATCTTCTCATTTACAAAGTCTGGGGGAGATGACTGCCCATCCAGGGAGGGTCCTGGTATGTATTCATAGCCACTGCCCTCACCACCATAACATGTGTCTACTACAAGGTGCCACTTTGGAGGGCTGCTTCCCCAGGGTTCCGGGTCTTCAGTCTCACAGAAGGGAACTCTCACTAAAGTGAAAAGGAAGTAAATAAATATAGTTTGATAAATACTGCTGGAATGACTTGGGAAGTTAAAGACCATGCTGGAAAAGATATTTTCCTAGAAGGAAGCAATATTAAGAATGTTGACAGGATGACTCTTAGATTTACACGTTATTCACTTAAGACTGGAAGGTTTGGGAAATAAACAAAAGGAAGAGAAGTTTAAATGGTGTTACTCATTTTACAAGAGTGTTTTCTTCTATGTCTACCCGGAGTAAGAAGTTTGAACTTAGGCAAAAGTTTCTCCCAAACTCATTTCAGTAATGATACCTCTTCCCCAAAACTCAAATTATACCATCTTTCCTTTATCTTAGACTTCAGATCAGTTTAACTATGGTTGTTTTACATTTTGCTCTTTAAAACCACTATCCTTAAGAATGCACAGTTGAGGGGCACCTGGGTGGCTCAGTGGGTTAAAGCCTCTGCCTTAGGCTCAGGTCATGATCCCAGCGTCCTGGGATAGAGCCCCACATCGGGCTCTCTGCTCTGCAGGGAGCCTGCTTCCTCCTCTCTCTCTGCCTGCCTCTCTGCCTACTTGTGATCTCTGTCTGTCAAATAAATAAATAAAAATCTTTTAAAAAAAACGCACAGTTGACTTACTTTTCTTTCTGTGTCATTGCCACACATCCAATTTTTTTCTGTAAATGTGAGATCAAATATATATTGTTTATTTTTTCCCAAGCAGGTCTTTAATACTCTTTAAAATTTCCTTATATAATTTTCTGAAAATTTAGCTTAATTTTGGCTTTCTTTTTTAGACTACTACAATTTATATTCTACATTTATATAATGCTACCCTTTACTTCTTGGCTTTGATTATGTGTTCCTCCTTCCAACTTGTCTGTATCTTACTTCAATTATAAAAAACTTATTTCAATTATTAAAAAAAACAAAACCCAAAAAACAGAGTTCCCTGCAGGCACTGCAGATCCTTTAAGTGTCTCACAGTATGTTAATCATCAAAATACATTTTCAGTATGTAATTATAATATGGAAACTTTTTCTTCTAGCTAAACTTTTCTTTGAACTTCTGATCTGAAAATTGACTTTTTATTTGATAAAGACTTTTAGAAAGCTCCTTTTGCATGTTCAACATGTATTTGTTGTCTAACTGGTCTTTATCTTCCGTATTGCTGTTGTTCCAAAGTTCTGTTTCGTGCTAATTCATCAATCAGGCAGACCTTTTGTACCAGCTTCAACTGTGTACAACTTTCCCCATACTGTTTCCTTAAAGTGTCTGTGCAGTCGCTAAGATCTTGATTGCAGGCTAAGTTCTATAGGATGATAAGTTGTTCTGTGCAAAGCATTCTGTAAGTCACTCAGATGTGTGTGCCGCACATTGCAAGCAATGAAATAGAGAGAATATTAAAATTGTCATTTTTTTATTTGAGACTGGAATTCTTACCCACCCGCATGAAAAGACATTTCCTTGGCTACATTTTCCTGGGGATGGGTAAAAGGGGATATTTTACAATACGTAATTTTGTATCACTTGACACACATGATAAATTTTTAGTGCTATTATTTTGGCCCAGCTCTGGGTCAAATATCTTCATTAGCAGACTCCCCAGTTTGAATTCCAAGAATGGCTCAGTTTTTACTCAGTATCCATAGTGTTTTAAGTTTTCCATTTATTTCCTTTCTTATTATACTGTATCAGAAACTCTTCTAAGAGAATTAAACTTTGATTAAGAACCAAGTCAGATTATATTCTGCTCTAACGTTGGTGGTGTCTTTCCATCACTCCACCAACAAATATGGAAAGATTATCTATTGAAATACTCACTGTTCTAGCTATAGGCATTACAAGCGAAAACAGAACAAAACAAATCCCCGTCCTCAGAAAGCTCACTCTTTATTAGGTAACAACACAATAAATAAGGTTAAAAAAAAAAAAATCTCTGTTAGAAGGTGATGAGTGCTCTGAAGAAAAAACAAACCAACAGGAGAAATACAAAATTCGTATATGTGTAGTTTGCGATGGAGTGGCTCGGGTCTGGTTTCCCTCACATGGTGACAGCCGAATAAAGACCCGACGGAAGTAAAGGAGACATTCAAGTGAATGTTCAGAAAAAGAGTGTTTGAGGTGGGGAGAAGGACAAATACCAAAACCATGGCTGGAAATATGATTGAAATGACTAAGGAATCACAAGGAGCCTGGTGTAGGTTTATGGTAAAGTACGAGCAACTGAGAATGTAGGGTCAAAGATCAATTGTATGATGTGATGCTTCTGTGTAGTTGGTTTGTAAGGGTATTAGTCTCATGATCTAGGAAGACATCACTGTACTTAACTGTCATGATCTTATGTCTCATATAATCTTACTTTTTAAACAATATGACTCCGGTGGCTCTCTGAGAAATAGGCCAAAGGAAGGCAAAAGAGAAAAGGACAAAAATTGCTGAAGACTGTTACTAGAAAATAGGTAGGAGAAGAGGCAGTAGTAGCTTGGGGCAATGCATTAGCCTTAAAAGTTGGGAGACGTGGTTAGGTTTGGAACATATTTTAAGGCAGAGTTACAGATTTTGCTGATAGTTAGAATATGGGTTATGACAAACTAAGAGAAAAGGATGCCTCTGAAAGTTTTAGCCAAGGCACACGAAAGAGGTAGTTGTCCAGGATGGAAGAGTAGGGGTTCGTGGGTGGTGATAGAGGGAGAGAGACTATGACCTCAATGTTTCAAGTGTCAAGTCTGAGATGCCCAGGAGACATCCAGCAGGAGATATTTGGGAAGCCAGTTGGGTATATGTCTACAGCTGAGCAGGGAGGTGGACTGTGGAGTACACAATGGATCGATTAGCTTGTGGATGGATATTAAAAGCCTAAAGGTTTTATGACATTGCCACAAAAGTGAATGTGTAAAGAAACATAAAGGGGAAAAAAAGGGGGGACTCTGTGCTGGGATGATCCAGCATTAAGAGGCCAGAGAGGTAAGAGAGAATAGATAAAGATAGTAAAACAATGTCCAGAGACATAAGAAGAGAAACAGAGAGTAAGGAATCCTCTAAGACAAGTAAAGAAACGATCTCAAGGAGAAAGTAGTGATCACAATGCCATAGATAGTTAAGTAAGATGAAGCCTGAGAAGTCCCCTGGATTTAATAATATAAAGTTTGAGTTCAAATGAGAATAATTGTACAGGCGAGATTGAGAGAGAAAGGGAGACCAGAAATTGTAGAACATTTTTTTTTTAATTTAGAGAGAATTATTTTTCCCCTACTATAAAAAAGAGAGAAGAAAGAAGAAAGTGATAAAACAATGATTCCTGTATGTCTTAGTTTTATTGGTTTTTGTGATAAGACCATAGGGAGCATTTTTGTGGGGTGATGAGAAAGTGGTTGGAGAGATGGGGAAAATGATGATGTAGGAGGGGAGTGTGCGGAACAGTGTCCTTGAGGTGGAGAGAGAGAACATGACAGTGTGGAGAGTTTGCGCAAGAGCCCACTCATGGCTCAGGAGAAAAGGCTACGTAAACATAAACAGGTGCAGAAGGGATGCGGGACTGGTGGAGGTTTACTTCTGATTTCTCCCATTTCCCCTGTGAAATAGGTAGCAAAGTGTGAGAATGGAGGAGCAGGGATTTTTTGCAGGGAAGAGGGCGGAGGGGCTGGTCAAGGTGATGAGAGCCTCTGTGTTTATTAATTGGTGTTCCTCCAGGTTAGGCTTCTATCCTCCTACAGACACTAGAAGACAGGACCCCACCTTTCCTGAAGATGACCTTTCAAAGGGAGGGTTCCCAGGTCCCTAAGAAAGATATTTCTGGGTTGTATAACTGGCAGGAGGCTGGGAGATGTACATCTCATAGATGCAGAGAAAGAATCCACGGTTGAAGGTTTTCTAAAGCAAATGTTTTTGTTTTGTGTTTTTTTTTTTTTTTTTTTTTTTTTTTAGAAAAGGAAGGTCAGAGACCTATAGTGACAAAGAAACCTGTCAAAAGTTTAATCAAGCTGAGGGAAACTGTAAGGCCATGTTGATTATAAGGACTTATTTAGCTAGAGGCTTCCATCAAGGTTAAAACAATAACTTTGTTTAACCCTTAAACTATCCCTGCTCCCCTTCCCCCAGGGGACTTACTTAAAAACAAGTCCTGGAAACCAGCTCCAGGTAACAAAGCTCAAATACAAGGGTGGGTCAGGCCAGGTGGAGACATCCGATCTGTGGGGGGATGCATACTGTCTCCCTCGTTACCAAGGAGTATGGGCCCCACCCTTTGGGCACCTTCTGGGCACCAATTCTGACCAAGGTGAAAGGCTGGTTCAAATGTCTATTATAGGATAAATTGTAATTCAATTGGTCGCCTAGCATGACTGTGCAGCTTTCTCTGTGTGTTACAATCTCATTGGCCACCTGTGCATGGCCAGGCCCAACCGCATGGCCTTTGCCCTTAAAAGCTAGTCTGGGAAACAGAGAAAGGTCTCCCCTCTCTGTAAGAGGTATGGCCCTGGCCAGTCAGTTTGATTCTTGATGCTTGGCATGAAATAAAGCTTTGCTTGACCTCCGCTTTATATCAGTCTTGCTCCTTTAATCAAGGAACCATTTTGGGGGGGCATAACATTGATCATGTTAAAGGCTAGGATGAGATGAGTGGTCATGAAATGAAAGTTAGATCTGTCAGTCCAGAAAAGTGGTTTTCTCCTACACTATGTGTTGTGAGAGAGCCTGATTTAACTACAATGGTGGTTTTATTATGCCAAGAGGTGACTCAAATGAAGGACCATGAAATTTAAGGACATAAAATGGAGGGGGACAGGGAGCACCTGGGGATAAAAGAGACCATGAAAAATTAGTAAGCTCATTGTTGATAGGGTTAATGCATTATGCAGATGTGGAAAGTAGAGGCCCTGAGTGGACAAGAGAGGAGGTGGTGGTCAGAGGTGTGGTCCTGGAAACTGGTGAGATCTGGAGGGTCACCACTGGACAAGGGGCTGATGGAGAGGGCAGGACTACACCAGTGGCAGCAAGGAGGCTTGAATGGTTAAAACATATGAATATTTAATCACCAAGAAGAGTGCTGGAGAAAAGGAAAGTAAGCCAGCTTTTAAAATCTTTTTTTTTATATAGAAACAGTGACCTGAGGGCAAGACAGACAAGTTACATTTAAAATAGGCGCAATTCTTCTTTTTTTAGCACTCAGCCATTTGCCCAAAAATGGAATGTAATGTAAATCATCACTCCCTCAGGTAAATCTGTTGAACAAAAAAACTGTAAGAAAATAGATCAAAATGTTTACTGCTTTGGAGAAAAGACTATGAATGATTAGAATGTTCTTCTTTGTATCTCTATGTGTTTTCTTAATTCACCACAAATGAAAACAAAGTATTTTTCTTTTTTTTAAATTTTTTTTAAAGATTTAATTTATTTATTTGACAGACAGATATCACAAGTAGGCAGAGAAGCAGACAGAGCAAGAGAGGAGGAAACAGGCTCCCTGCTGAGCAGAGAGTCCAATGTGGGGCCCCATCCCAGGACCCTGGGATCATGACCTGAGCTGAAGGCAGAGGTTTTAACACACTGAGCCACCTGGGCGCCCAAAAACAAAGTATTTTTCTAATCAGGAAATAGTAAGTTAGGACAGAAAGAAAAAAAATAATCAAATTTTCTAATATGTCATTGTGACTAAAGGAGGTTACGTTGTGATTATGAACTTGGAAAATTATTGTTCCTTCACTTTAAAAAAAAATTATTCAATACCAATTTCCATTTTATAAATATTCCCATTCATTATTTTCCATGATCACCAGGGGAAATCAAACCTAGCATAATTGGGGTTGTGGTTAGAGCACCGTGTTATTTCCCTGCAAGTTTTATACTTCTGTTGGAGTCAAACTGCAAAATTTCCTTTCTGAGAGTCCATTTTGAGGCATATATATATATAGATATATATATCTATATATCTCCCCACTTAACTTTTGAAACCATATGGTATTTCAATTTCCAGGAAACTTTAATGACAGCTTACTCGCCATGAACCCAAGTCACAGAATTCCAGCTTCCTTGCCTGGTCTACATTTTTGGCCTTTCTAATGAAACCTCAAACCACTGGCTAGATTTTCCATCTGAGGAGTAGGTAGTCTGGCCTTCTAAAATCGTCTTCCTTTAATTTTTTGTTTAATAAGTTCCATTAGGCAACTTACATGTCCTGTCATGCAGTTGTGGCTCATAAGCAAGAGATAGAAAAATAAGCAGTTAGGGTTTTTTTAAATATTTATTTTCAATCTGATAACATAATTACGAGCCAGTCTGCAAAACAGTGATATGGCAATAATCATTTTCATCCATTTTCACTATGTCAGAGACTCCCCACAAAAATGAATTAAATGCTTCCATGAACTCTGAGGGCCAAATTTTCTTTAAGGTCCTAATTAAAAATCCATTATTAAAAAAACCCCAATGCATTAAACTTTCAACCTGACAATGAAATACGGACAAGTTGGTTTTTGTTTTGTTTTGTTTTGTTTTGTTTTTTAATGAAAGACTTACAGACCAGCAAGCAACCCAGCACTGTCAGCACATGCTCCAAAATGAGTGAACTCTGACCCCACCCCCACTCCCAGCAAAGCCACCTTCTTACACACTTTACATTTCCTCTCCCTGTATTTGCCAGAAGTTCTTTCAAAAGTTTTCACAAGCATTTATTCAGTGTATTGGCAAAGCATCTGTGAGGTCGAAGATGGAAGTAAGAAGTGAAATTAGATTTTTAGATCTGAAATATTCCTTGTTTTACATCCTGACATTAAATCAATGCAATGTAAGAAGTCATCAAGGTGTCCTCTTCCCTTACAAAGCGTACTCAAAATTATGTTCTCTGACACAAATTTCTTACCTCTAGATTAGTATTACTCTGCACAATATAATTGGTATTACTTTGCAAATGCCTGCTTCTCTTTAGTAGTAACTTCTAAACTATCAAGACTCTGAAACTAAGTTAATAATCCAAATTTCATAATAAGACTTTGCTAAAAATCACTGGAAGTCTCTAGGAAGTGTGTGTGTGTGTGTGTGTGTGTGTACGTGTGTGTGCGTGCATGCGTGCATCTGTGTGTGTGAGTGTATACAAAAAATTACCTAGGTGGCATAATTTTCTTAGATTAATCAAAACTTGAAATAATATCCCTGTAGTGTTCTTTAGATCACCTTCAGGGTCATATTTCCCACTCATACTTTGCAAATCAAGAACATGGAACATAAATATAGTTAAAATGTGAAAATGGAGGGGCGCCTGTGTGGCTCAGTGGGTTAAAGCCTCTGCCTTCGGCTCAGGTCATGATCTCAGGGTCCTGGGATCGAGCCCCGCATCGGGCTCTCTGCTCAGCGGGGAGCCTGCTTCCCTCTCTCTCTCTCTCTCTCTCTCTGCCTATCTCTCTGCCTACTTGTGATTTCTGTCTGTCAAATAAATAAATAAAATCTTAAAAAAAATGTGAAAATGGTAATTAATTTTGATCTTGCTTAAACCATAACC